>NW_026068276.1:393809-414779 GCF_014885135.2 Alexandromys fortis | reverse complement strand
TAATTATAATTTAATAGCAGTTTATTACACACCTAATCTAATTTTCCATCCTAAATATAACATCTAAATGAAAATCTAAATAGGCCGTTTATATATTCATTAACAGAATATATAAAATCAAGAAGGTGTCTAGAGTTCTGTATGCAATGGCCTACTTTGTTGAGGCAGAGTTTATCAATTAACATCCAGTTCTCTTAAATTTTTTAAAGTGTCCATATCCATTAGCTGGAATTAAAATGACATATTTATAAGATTAAATAGTTTTGCATATCATCCCATTGCATCTATATTTTATCATGCTCCTATTTGAAAATGCTTTTTTTACTTTATTTTTTTGGTATTTTTTTATTAAAAATTTCCACCTCCTCCCCTCTCCCCACTTACCTGACCTCCTCCCACTACACCTCCGCCTCCCTCTTCAGTCCAAAGAGCAGTCAGGGTTCCCTGCCCTTTGGGAAGTCCAAGGTCTTCCCCCTCCATCCAGGTCTAAGAAGGTGAGCATTCAAAGACTAGGCTCCCACAAAGCCGTACATGCAGTAGAATCAAAACCCAGTGCCATTGTCCTTGGCTTCTCCGTCAGCCTCCATGGTCAGCCACATTCAGAGAATCCAGTTTGATCACATGCTCCATCAGTTCCAGTCCAACTGGCCTTGGTGAGCTTCCATTATATCAGTCTTATTGTCTCAGTGGGTGGGCGCACCCCTCGTGGTCCTCATAACATAACAACATACACTGAGGAAATTCAGAGAATCATTAGGTCTTACTATAAAAGCCTATTTGCCACAAAGTTCGAAAATGTAAAAGAAATGGACTTTTTTTTTTAAAAGATAAGTAGTATATACCAAAATTAAATCAACCAGGTAAACAATTTAAATAGACCTATTAGTCGTGAGGAAACAGAAGCTGTCATAAAAAACCTCCCAACCAAAAAATGCCCAGGACCAGATGGATTTAATGCAGAATTTTATCAGAACTTCCAAGAAGAGCTGATACCTATACTCCTTAATGTGTTTCACATAATAGAAGAGTCATTGTCAAACTCTTTTTATGAAGCTAGAGTCACCTTGATTCCAAAACCACACAAAGACCCAACCAAGAAAGAGAATTACAGACCAATCTTACACATGAACATTGATGCAAAAATTCTCAATAAAATTCTGGCAAACATAATCCAAGAATACATTAAAAAATTATCCATTACAATCAACTAGGCTTCATCCCAGAGAGGCAGGGCTGGTTCAACATATGAAAATCTATCAATGTAATCCATCATATAAATAAACAGAAAGAAAAAATCATATGAACATTTCATTAGATGCTAAAAAAGCATTTGACAAAATTCAACATCCCTTTATGATAAAGGTTTTGGAGAAGTTAGGGAATACAAGGATCATGCCTAAATATAATAAAAGCAACATATAGCAAGCCAACAGCTAATATCAAATTAAATGCAGAGAAACTCAAAGCCATTCCACTAAAATCAGGAATAAGACAAGGCTGTCCACTCTCTTCATATCCCTTCATCATAGTGCTTGTAGTTCTAGCAATAGCAATAAAACAACATTTTCCAATTTTTTAGTAACAAATACAGGAGAATTTCAAGGGTTGATTGATGTTGAGCATTTAACTGCTGCTGTACCAGCTGTTCTAAGACCTTCAATTTCTCTGTTGTTAAAGGACATCACTGAATCCAAGGAGGTTTGTCAGTTAACTGTTATAGAGATATTGTTTTTGGTCCCTCTGAGAGATCAACAGATGTTATAACCTGTTTTTGTACAGCCTGACTGGTTGGTGATTGTGTTTTCTGTTAATATTTTTGCCAGAAACTTGAGTTGGTTTATAGTCTGTTTCTGAGATTGGAGAAATGTTAATCTGGGTATTCCATTGTTACAACAAATCATGACCCCATATGGCATCCATATTCCTCTGTGTCCTTCTAGCTGTATATATTTAAGTTTTTTGTTGTTGTTGTTGTTTATGTTTTTTTTTTATTTTATTTTCGAGACAGGGCTTCTCTGTAGCTTTTTTGGTTCCTGTCCTGGAACTAGCTCTTGTAGACCAGGCTGGCCTCGGACTCACAGGGATCTGCCTGCCTCTGCCTCCCTAGTGCTGGAATTAAAGGCATGCGCCACCATCGCCCGGCTCTAGCTGTATATATTTAACCCATCTAAATGCTTTGTTTTATATGAGATAAGGTCTCAGTCCTTAAAAATTGAGCATCTACATCCTGAGAAGGCAAATTTGGATGCCATGATTCTGGTGTAGTCATTATCACATTTGCCCCTGTACCCAAAAGACATCATATACAGTTTCCTCATGTCATTTATTCATATCCTTAACTTTGATATTTGATCATTTATAGAAGTCTAGAAAATATTGGCTTTTTAGTTTCTCCTAGAATTTTGATTCATCTTCCAAAGCTGTTCTATAATCCAGAGCAGTATTTTTTTTTTTAACAATAAACACTGGAACCTATAATTTCTCTGTGGAGGAGCTTCTCCCACAGTGACTGGGAATGGCAGTACCATATTCAATTTTGGGACCTGTGAGAGATCCCCGGGGATCTCTTGGTGGTAAAAGTTTGCCTTGTTTTTCTCTTGTTGAGCTGCATTCATTGTTCCAGTGTTGACCTTTGCTACACATTCTGCATATTCCAGAAGCAAGGGCCTTTTTTTTTTGGATTAGAAGAAACATTCTTTGTAGGAATTCCCTGTCTACAATCACATTTTAAGTATCTCTGTTTGCCATAATTAAAACATTCAACATTTTGGTTTCTCTTTAAGCCTTTGGAAATCAGCCCTCCTACCCAAACTTGATCAAAGTCAAGAGACTCAATATTGACTTTGTGTTTAATGCGTTCCTTCATAAATGCTGATCTAATCTTTAATACCCCAATTATTTTTTTTGCATTGTGAATTTTCATTTTCAATAACCAAAGCCTGGTGGTGGTGGCACATTCTTTTAATCCAAGCACTCAGGAGGCAGAGGTCAGTGGAGCTCTGTGAGTTCAAGGTCAGCCTGGACTACAGAGCAATTTCCAAGACAGGCTCCAAATGTACAGAGAAACCCTATCTCAAAATCAAAAAGTACAAATGTCAAAGATCAAATTATTTCCTGTCTGATTTCTCAATCTGGTATCATTCTGTTTATGGTTTTAGTCAATCTTTGCAAATAATCAAAAAAGGTTCCTTTGAGTTTTGTATAGCTTTAGTATATGACTTAATTCTCTTTTCTAATTCTTGAATCTTGTCCCATGCATTTAAGGCTGCTGTACAGCATGGGAAAAAAGTGTGTTCATCAAATGTAACTTGACTATTTATATCAGCATAATGGCCCTTGCAAAGTATTTGATCTTGGCGAATCTCAAAACCTTTAGTGCTATTTTGCCATTCAAGGGTCTTAGCATCTGCCTCAACCAGCTTTTCCATTCTAATTGAGAACCATATTCTAATAATGCTGTGAATTATTAATTCCAGTCACTTGGAATAATTTAGTTCTGAGAGGACTATGTATTCAATATCTGTCTCACAAACACTGAATGCACGCAGGAAACTATAACTTCCTTAATATTTTTTTAAATCCATCATATGTATAAGTTTCCATTTACATTCTCCATAATCTTTGGGATAATTGTCATTTGCTGGCCTTTCATAAATGGTAACCGAACAAATCATGTTTGGTGCACAAACAACCTTATGCCGCTCATCTCTAATTCCGTAAGTTAATGGTAAGGCAACTTTTAACCACTCATCGTCAGTTCCATCAGTTGATGCTAACATAGTTCACCTCTTAATTCTTTCATCTGTGTTGGCAAACTCTTAACAGTACTAATAAGTTTTTCTAAGGCTTGGAATTTACTACTAGTTGCCTTAAAGAGGGGTTGAATTTTAAACAGTGAGTTGTTCTAAAGCCTTCAAAAGATCAGTCAGTTTCTAATTTTCTCCATTTGTAAATACCTCTAAAGTTTTTATCTTATCTGTCAAGTCTGTCTTATTTTCCTCAGTGACTATCTGTGGATATTATCTTCCAAAATCAGTGTCCTTCCTCCCAATTGCTCATAACCATTCTCCATGGTCTGTATTTTTTCATCCAATTTCTCATTACCATATTGCAAAGTACATATTATTTTAGTCAGTTTCTCATCAAACAATTTTTAATTATAATTTCTAGATTAATAACAATTGTAGCTAAAAATATATTCATCCTAGCAAGATTGTTTATCTCTTCTAGCATCACATCGATAGTACAAATGAACATATTCCTAATTGCCTCTATAATGACATTTTCAGCTGGTGACAGGGCAAAGCTTTAAAATTTGTAAACCTTTTATTTTCTTATTTTTTAATTTATTTCCTAATCTATTGTCTAAATTTGTCAAGTAATTTAAAATTTTGGAGAACTGCCATAGTGTAATAATCTTGATTGACCAGCAGATATTGCTGATGTTCAGATTGCTAGTTCCTGTGAAGATTTTAGGATGTATTAATGATGTTTGGCCATCAGTTGCTGCAGTTGAGGCACCAGAGTACTTCAGGGGACATCCTATATAGTGCTTTGATTCAGGCTTTAGGACCTGACTGTTCTTTGGATGAAATTTCCACCCAGGCCATCCCCTAACCTGGTACCTGTGATTGCTAGGCAGAATTGCAGGGATCCCAGAAGAAGGATGGGAAAAAAAACTACTACATACATGTCCCACAGCAGATGATTTAAACCAAACAAATTTGGTTAGAGACAGAAGCTTTACACCATAATAGTTGTCTATTACCATTTTATTGCATTGGATTTGGAGAATTATCAGCACAAAGAAAATATCCTAAGCAGCAGGACCAAAATCTATCCAGTGTCTGTATAAGCTGAGCAGTACTGATTTGGGAGGACACCCAACAGCTACAAAGGCCTAGACCACACAAGTACTATGCGGCAATGTGTTCATGATAGCCTAGCACAGGTACTTCAGAATACAGCATGGATACTGAGGTGAGGGAGGAGGACTTTGGTGGAGTAAGTGCTGCAGATGTCTCTGGGACCTAGCATGAACAATAATTAGGATTCCATAGCAACTACTAACAATATTGCTCAACCTGCCAAGTGTGTGAGCCTCTGACTTGATGGAGGGCAATTTTGAGCAAGTCTGCCCTCCCACTAGCCAAGCAGGGATTTTAAAAAGTGGGTGTGGACACAGTTAAAACAAGTACAATCATCCAGCTCCGGTGGGGGGAAGGTAGCATGGAACAGTACTTGGATGGCAGTTCAGTCACAGGCAGGGCTTGCCAAAACTGACGGGCAGTGGTGGAGTTGGGGGGAAAGCTTGTGGGGCAGTGGGACCCTACAGGGGTGTTTAGGGCACAACCACATGGGAGCCAGGTATAATAGAAACTTTGGGGATGGTTTTACCATTTATTAAATCAAACCCAAGGACTATGATTGCAGGACCAAAGGAGAACTTCAAGTCACATCTCCAGCCACTGTACTATACTGCCAGGGAACCAACTCACTACTGCTACACTGTGACCCCTTTCCAAAGGGCCAAAGGGAACTCCAAACAGTAGCTCTGCTCGTTCACTCACCATCCCAAAGAGAGAGAACATGAACCTCACCCTCAGTTATCATCTAGCCACATACCCAGAAAGAATCATGCCCTCAGGGCTTCATGCCCCAGTTTCATTAGCTTATCAGACCAAATTCCCACAACACTGGACAATGTCAAGCAGAAGAATTACCATGAACCTTGGTCCAGATAGTGAAAAGGGTTTCAAAACCCAAGTAATGAAAAAGAGGAATCATGGTTTTTGTGGGTAGGGTGTTTGTTGGGTGGCAGAAGCATGGAACATTGCCTAAGTATTAGGTTGCTGACATCAACAATAACAGTAACATGGAAAAGTCAAGGGCAGTGACAAATAAGCATTTAAAAATAATACAAGGGTGTGTGGTAAGTAGACACAAGGGGTCTTCTCTGCCTTAAAGAGAAGTAGCATTTATATACACACTGGAGAATGGATGCATCTAAACAGCATTATATTAAATGAAAGGAGCCAGGTTCAAGTACAGATTCCATGACTGCATCCCTGTGAAATATCTGATAGTCAAGTTCATTGCACTAGAATGTAGGATGATGATAGCCTAGTACTGGAGAAGATGTTCAGTCGGCAGGCAGAGTTACTGAGTACTGTCTCAGTTTTTCCAAGTCAAGCATTGGGATTGTGCTGGATGAGTATACTTTGTACTTCTGCAATATGGACATTGTGAAAACTTCAGGTTTAGGTTCTTTGAAACAGTTGCACTGTACATTGTATGGTTGTATATTGTACTTGAGGCTTTTTCAAAAGTATTGTTGAAATGAGTGACCATCACTTTTCCTTCTTGTTCAGGAATAAAGTGGATGATTGAAATTGTCTGCTTGATTCAGACCAAAGGGAATCCCAAATGGATTCAATCTGTTCCCATTTGGGAACGCTCACCCTGGATAGAAGGTCAATATGGATATGAATTATCAATCAATAGGGAAGGACCACGCCTCATCAGCTCCCACCTTCCCATCCATCTTTTCCCCAAGTCTGTTTTCAGTTCCAAGGCCAAGGTCAGTGTTAAGTGTTTGAGAAAACTTTTATTGAATGCTCATTGAACATATTTTACCAAGACAGGCCCTGGAGCTCTTGCTGAAATGTACTCTGATTATGTAAGTTGGGGGAGGTAAGCTGGAATTCTCATGCACTAAGTGATGTTGATGTCTCCCTTCCTCAGATTACATCAGAGTACCGGGACATCAATTACTGCATAGTGATCCTGTGAAGGTATATGAGAGAAAGTGAAAAATAAGCTAGCACATTCAGAAACTACATATGTAGGTCAAGCGGAGTTCAAACTCTAGTGTACAGTGGATATTACCCTTTTGTTGTCATCACAGTCACTAAGCCAATCCTGATTCTACACATAGCTCATGCTCTTTGGTGAATCACTCAAGGCAGGCTCACAGGACCAATGGTCTCTTCAAGGAGTTTATTTAACAGTCTATATCTCATCTCATGCCTTGCCATTTTTATTATATATATATATGTATATGCATATGTATATGTATATATATTTTATTGAAAAAATTTCTGCCTCCTTCCCACCTTCCAATTCCTTCCCCCTCCTCCTACTCTTCTCCCCCTCCCCCCACTTCTCTTCCCCTCCCTCTCCAGTCCAAAGAGCAATCAGGGTTCCCTGCCCTGTGGAAAGTCAAGGTCCCCCCCCCCTCCATCCAGGTCTAGGAAGGTGAGCATCCAAACAGCCTAGGCTCCCACAAAGCCAGTACATGCAGTAGGATCAAAACCCAGTGCCATTGTCCTTGGCTTCTCAGCAGCCCTCATTGTCTGCCATGTTCAGAGAGTCCAGTTTTATCCCATGCTTTTCCAGTCCCAGTCCAGCTGGCCTTGGTGAGCTCCCAATAGATCAGCCCCTCTGTCTCAGTGGGTGGGTGCAACAATCGTGGTCCTGACTTCCTTGCTCATGTTCTTCCTTCTGCTCCTCCTTGGGACCTTGGGAGCTCAGTCCAGTGCTCCAATGTGGGTCTCTGTCTCTATCTCCATCCATTACCAGATGAAGGTTCTATGGTGATATGCAAGATATTCATCAGTATGGCTATAGGATAGGGCCATTTCAGGTTCCCTCTCCTTAGCTGCCCAAGGAACAAGCTGGGGACATCTCCCTGGACACCTGGGAGCCCCTTTAGAGAGTCAGGTCTTTGCCAACCCTAAAATGGCTCCCTTAATTAAGAAATATACTTCCCTACTCCCATATCCACCCTTCCATTATCCCAACCATCCCAAGCTCTCCCCATCCTCCCCTTCTCACTTTTCTCTCCCCATTTCCCCTTACCCCCTCCCACCCCACCCCCAAGTTCCAAATTTTTGTGCCTTGTCATTTTTAGATGCCCATTGAGATCAGTAGACACAGCTATTGGCTATGCAACTGATTGATGATCTCCAGAAGGGATCAGAGATATCTAGGTTCTAACTTATTACAGCTCCTTGTAAGTAAGAAAGGTTCTTAGAAGTTGCTCTATCATTGAACCTTAAAATATTTTATGCTTGAGCTACAAAGACAAACATAGAAAAACAAACTCTCTTGAAAATATCACAATGAATTGGGACCCTTTACCTATGTGTATGTGTCTTATATGAATTTAGCAGACTCCTGGCTGAAGAAATTAAGGCTTATAGAGATGAATTCTAGAATAATGTCACAAAGAGCAATGAGACAATTATACATTTCATCTTATTAAAATTATTTATTTTAATTAATTAATTTTATTTTGAGATTATAATGTAATTACATACATTATTTCCCTTTCCTCTTCCTCCCTCCAACATGACCCATATACCCTTTCTTTCTATCTTTCAAATTTATGGTCTTTTTTCATTAATTGTTGTTACATTTGTATATATATATTCATATTACTAAATACTTAATTGCTACCTGCTCATTCTTACCATATTACTAGTATCTTTTCATAGCTGAGAATTTGGATAACCAATTTTTAAGCTTTTATAAATGGAAGTCCATTTCTCCCATTCTCAGCATTTCTTAGTTGACTGTAGGTCTTTGTGCAATGGCACACTGGCTTTTGGCTTTGGATCATGATTACTTTGAAAGTTATTTTTTGTAGTTATAGTTGCAGAAACTAAGTATTCTGTCATTTTGCAGGTAGATTTATCACAGTACTCATCAGTCTGTGTTCATAAAATGTTCTAACTGAATGGATCGATAGTCTTTCATGACATTAACTTATTGATCTTTACAACAATTGCATCAGTCTTGGTTTGATGTGGTTGTTTTTGTTGGTTTTTTAAGCAATATTAGTGACCTCAGTCATTTAGCTGTTACATTTTTTAAATTGAATAGAATTATAAAAATAATTCAGACTATAGATATTTAAAATACTAAAATGTATACTCATTTTTGTATTTTGTCCAAATAAAAATAATAAATGTTTTAAAATCCTCATCAATATTTGATTGATATTTCATATGTGTCAGTTAAAAGGTTTGAAATGACTATATTGACCTTCATTTATGTTTTTTTATTTAAGGTGATCTTTGTCATCAGAAATCCTAGAGATGTTCTTGTGTCTGGTTATTTTTTCATGCATGAAACTAACCTTGCTAAGAATCCAGAGTCATTTGGAACTTATTTTGAATGGTTCCTCAAAGGAAATGGTGAGTGTCATGTTAAATATGGAAGCTGGGAGAGGCTTAGAGATATTTTATAAGACAAGGAAAGATATAGCTTAGTCAGGGCTTCAACTCTTTGCATAGTCAGGGATGATCTTGAAGCTCTGTTCCTTCTGCACCCACCTTGAGTTCTAGGCATACATGCACCTATTAACATGTTCTGTTCATATAATGCTGGTGCTCAAACCCACAAAACATCTATGTTATATAACTTGGCTACATCCACAGACATTAGTATATTCTATAGTCTTTTCTTGGTTCTATCATATCCTTCTACATACAACTGATCTGTGGCTCCATGACCCTTTACCACTTTGAACCTAATTGTCTTTCTGCTATCACATGCCACTGCAAACATGGCACAACAATAGTTTTCCCCATGTCACACCATCCTGGAAACATTTGGTGTATATAGTTTTTCTAGGAGTTATCTAGATATGATCATTTGTGGTGGTTTGAATGAGAAATGTCCCAAACAGATAACAGCATTTGAACACTTGTTTCCCAGTTGATGGCATTGTTTCAAAAGATTTATAAGGCACAGAGTTGCTAGCAGAAGTATAACATTGAGTGTGGACTTTGGAAGATTAAATTCTTTTTTCAGTTAAATTTATTCATTTATTTTAATCTTAACTGCAGTTCCTCTTCCTCATCTTCTCCCACTCTTTCCCCAACATCTCTGCCCATGTCATCCCCTAATCTACTCCTCCTCTTTTTCTGCTGAGAAAGGGTAAGGCCTCATCATGTGTGTCAACAAAGCATGGCATGTCAAGTTGAGATAAGTCTAAGCTATTCACCTGGTATTAAGGCCGAGCAAGTTAACACAGTATTAGGAATAAGGGACTGAAAGATACCCAAAGCATTAGGGACAGCTTCTGTTATTGCAAGTTAGAGTCCCACAAGTACATCAAGATATACAACTGTCACACATATGTAGAGGGCATAGGTTAGACCCCTGCAGGCTTCCTAGATGTTATTTCATGTCAGTTCACAGCCTTTGAGCTCCTATTAGCCCAGGATAGTTTTTTCTTTAGGTTTCCTTATCATGACCTTGAACCCCTGACTTTTACTATTCTTCCTCCCTCTCTTAAGGAGGATTCCCTAAACTCTTCCCAGGGCTTTCCTGTGACTCTCAGTGTCTGTTTGCATCAGTCACTGGAGAAAGGCTCCTTGTTGACAATTGGAACAGAAACCAATCTGATTACAGGATACGACCAGCTCAGGCTACTTATCTATTATTGCTGAGTCTTACCTTGGCTCATCCTTGTAGATTCATGGGATTTTCCCTTGTGCCAGGTATCTACCTGATCCAATACATGCTTCCCATTAACACCTCTGTTTCATTATTCTCCCCTACATCCATGCACCCAACCTAATTCCTCATATTCTCATTCCCCAATGTTCCTCAGTCTACCTAGGAGATCTTCTATGTCCCCATGTCAGAGCCATCCATACATTCCAGTAGTCCCTTTTTGGGTTCTCCCTATGATATAACCTTTCTTGGACTGTGGATTGCAGCTTGATTTCTCTTTATTTTGCAGCTAATATCCTCGTAGAAGTGAGTACATACAATGTTTTTTTTTTTTCCTGTGTCTGGGTTACCTCACTCAGCATCATATTTTTTTTTCTAGTTCTGGCCCTTCAAATTTTTTGATGTCCACAAAAAAATTTCCACAGCTGAATAATACTCCATTCTGTAAATGTATATTTTCTTTATTCATTATTTGATTGAGGAGCCTCTAGGTTGTTTCCATGCTCTGGTTATTGTGAAGAGCACTGGAATGATCATAAGTGAGGAAGTGTCTTTGTGGAATGTTTGAGCTTCCTTAGGGTATATACCCGAGTGGTACAGATCCAGATCTTGAAGTAAACTGAATACCAATTTTCTGAGAAACTTCCATATTGATTTCCAAAGTGGCTGTACAAGCTTGTACTACTACCAGTAGTGGAGGAGTATTTGCTTCACATAAAATGTTTAAATTCTTAAGTTGCTTATATTGTCTTTCTATGTTTTCTGTTTGTAGTTGAGGAGATAACCTTGCCTGTCATATGTTGCCATTGCTTCCTTTCCACCATTACTTATTCTTATCCATCTAGAATCATAAGCCAAAACTAAGTTTTCTTGTCTTATATAAGTTGTCTTTGTTCATGATGTTTTATCACAGCAACAAAACATAACAAGTGTGCTTGTCTTCCTACCATAATTCTGATTTGTGGATTTTCTTAGTCTTTTTCTCAGTGGCTTCCCAAACAATAACCTGACTTTCACCATTTTTTTAAAAGCCATCTTTCCAAATATTGTAAATCCTATTTTTATTTGTCTCAAAATATTATCATAGGCAGAGATTCTTTACACTTTGCATTACTTTTATTGATATGTAATACTTAGATATAATAAATGGATTCATTATGACATTTCAATAGATGTACACAGGTATTTCAGTCTCATTAGTAGCCCACTAAACTCTTCTGATCTTTTCTCTCTCTTGCTGCTCCTTATTCTCTTCCCAACTAGCTCTGCTTTCTACTTCAATGTCCCTTATTTTCATATGTAATTTTATGACCCTAGGGATTCTATTGGGTTTTCTCATTGGAGAACAGGGAAGAAGTACCTTACCAGTAACTAGTTTACTGAAAATGTATCTCTGTTTTAAACCAACAATAAATAGTTGCCTATAGTTCTTGTAAGAAGTGGTATCATACTCTATGCCCCCTAACTACTCTTAACTGTTTATAAAGCTTCAGGTAAGGGGTGGTGTCTTATAGCATTTACTCTCTCCTTGCTATAACATTGAAAGGCCCAGTTTTGTATAGTCCTTGTGTAGTAATCACAGAAATTATAAATTAAAGAGTATGTGAAAATATCATGTCTAGGAAAAAATATTCCACATCATTTGCCCCATCTTTTGGCTTTTGCATCATTTCCATATTCTTCCTTCATGTTTCTTAAGCCTTTATGGGGGTTTATACGTCTCATTTAGGGTGATCATTGGAAAGGCACATATTCTCAGCATTGTGACCACTTTTGACACTCCAAAAACAGTGCTCATTACCAAAAGAATCTTTTTGACAAAAATGGCAAAAGTAATTTGTAAGTACAAGCGTAGCTATTTAGAAGACAGTTTGATACCCACATCATATCTGTTTAAGAGAAAAAAGTGATAGCTTCAACAGTACAAACTATTTCCTCCCCAGCATCAGAAATTGACCATGTTGACTGCACCAGATATGATCTCTTGTCAATCAGAAAATAATTAGTTATCCCAATACCACAATTGCCATTATTGCTCTAGTGAGCATATCTTGTAAGCATGGTTGAAATATGTATCACAGTGTCCACAGCTCAGTATTAATGTTGATGACAATATCCCACTATCAGACTGCATAATACTTTTTGGTACTATGAAAGATATTCAGCAAAAGGTATATTCCCTACTTGCTTTCTTTATGAACTGTGGCATGAATATGAGAAATTGGGTCTTACCAACCAGTTATTGGGGACAACTGACAACAGTGACAATTGCCTTTATAATTTGGATCCTCAATTTCTAGGAAACAGCTCCTAGTGAGGTATCCCAACACCAGCAATGCAGTTTTTATTTAATATCCTATG
Source organism: Alexandromys fortis (assembly GCF_014885135.2). Lineage (NCBI taxonomy): Eukaryota > Metazoa > Chordata > Mammalia > Rodentia > Cricetidae > Alexandromys > Alexandromys fortis. Next base: position 401,951 of record NW_026068276.1, on the reverse strand, counting down.
CACCCTTGGAGCTGTATTGTCTATCCATACAAGTACCATGACATAAACTTGTTAATATTTTTAATGAGCTTACAAACTACTGAGTTTCCATATGTCATTTTCATACATTCTTGTTTGGGGTAATTTTATACCTCATCTTCCCACTCTATTTTTGCATCAACCCACTCATTCTCATATTTTCTCCCTTCATAACCATACCATTGGTGTTCTGGAATTTCTTTTTACTTAAGGTCTCTTTTTTTATTATGTCCCTTTTAATTGTCTAACTTTCAGCCTCCTTTCCTTTTTGTGCACTTCAAGTTAAGCACACTAACAATTTGTCTATAATCCCAATATGAGAGAGAATGTGAAGTGGTTTTCTATCTGTGCCTGAGTTACTACATTAAGTATATTTTCCAGTACCTTCTATTTTACTGAGAGTTTAGTAATTTCATCTTTATACCTGAATGAAATTTAACTGTGTACACTTATCACAATTTTATTGTCTATTTATCAGTTGATGATCATCTAATCTGAACCTATTTCCTGACTATTGTGAATAGAGCTTCAGCAAGCACAGATGTTTGCATATTTTTAAAGTCACATATACCTAATATTTGGTAGCATATATCTAACTAGTTTGAGTATTTGCCTAAGATTTTGATATCTTGGTCATATGGAAGTTCTATTTTCAGCTTTACACTCTGCAGTGACTTCAGTTATGGTTGTGTCATTTTCCACTCACTCCAGTGTTTGTCTTTCCGCACATTTTCTACTTAGTATTTAAAAAAACTAAACTTTATGAAGAAACTTGGAAATAAATCAAAACAATATCCACTGAAATTAAGACTCGGAGTCTACATAAGTTTATATACAATTTATATACAGTTAGAATTTATATTTAAAAGGGAAGCTGTGAAGCTTCACATTAAATGATCCACTTTTAATATTGCTTATATTTCACTCAATTATACACCACAAAACCAAAAAACTTAATGACAAATTTAAACTATATAAACAGTAGCCCTATAGTCTATTTCAATTTTTTAATGATTAACTGCACCTATACCATTCTTATCCCTTTTTGTTTGGATTTACTTTTATTTGATCTGCACTTCAAACACTTGTCATTTGATTTCTTTCTTTCATTTCTTGTTTTCTCTTTTGGTTTTTGAGACAAAAACTGTTACAGTTCTTGAATAATTTGTTTTCCTGGAAATGGTCATCTTGATAGGGAACAGATGAAATGTCTATGTAGATTTATTTGTATTTCCATGATGGCTAATGGATTGAATTCTTTTAAAATGCACAGGAGACATTTTCTTTTTAGTAAAACTGTTGGATTTCACAGCACAAGTTTTGCTCCATCTTTGTTTTCCATCTTTGTTTTAGTTTTCTTTAATGTTGAGGGGTTGCTTGCTTGTTTGTTTTTCTTCATAGATCATAGATACACATTGCCCAGGAGCATTTAGCTTGCAAAGATTTCCTTACATTTTGTAGGTTGATTCTTCACATGATTAATGATTTCCTTTGGTAATTAGAATCCATTTGACTTCATGGTGTCCTACTTATTAATTATTTGGCTTATTTTCTGAGTAAAGTGAGTACTATTTAGAAAGTCCTTAGCTGTGATTCCACCTCAAAATGGAATTCCTACTTTTTCCTCTAGCATTTTCAGAGTATCAGTTCTTATGTTGTAGTTCTTGGGATTGGTGTGAATGTGTGTGTGTGTGTGTGTGTGTGTGTGTGTGTGTGTGTGTATTATGAGGGATTTAGACATAATTTAATTGTTTACAGGTAGTTATCCAGTTTTCAAATTGCTATTTTCTGAAGATTTTGTCTTTCTTCCAATGTATATTTTTGGTAGTTTGTCAAAAAACAGGTGCCTGGAGTTGCGTGAATTCATGTCTTGGTTTTCTATTCCATTAATCTACATATCTGTTTTTTTTTTATCAGTGCAGTACTGTGTTATTACTAGATGTCTGTAGTATTAGTTGAAATAAATAAAGTACTGTATTTTTCCAAGATTGGTTTGATTATCTGGAGAGGGTAGTATTGCCATCTGAATTTATTATTAAATTTATTCTTTGGAAATTTCAAAAGCCTGATTGGATCATCTATAAGAATGAATGTAGAATTTTTTATTACCAATGGAAATATAGTTGGCACATCAGTGGGATAAAGATGAAGACAATTGCTTCTTATCACCCACAATTCTTCAGTATCCAGCAGTTACACAGGGAATAATAGTCATGAAACATGTGTCTTCCCCAACCAGTGATGCATCATTGATAGGCCATTATTATGCAGGTTCATGGCAAACAGCTTCAGTTTCTGTGAGATTGTGACTATACTTCCTCTGTCATGCACACAATTCAGCTTTCTCCAGCACTTCTCTTTATCTTTCCCAGCTCATATGTTATTTCTTAGAGGTAGTTGCATAATGTTACATTTAGGACTGCAATCTAAATATTCTATATGTATTTTAAGATTTTCTTTTATTTTTGTGGATAGTGACACTAAAGTCATTATTGGAATTGTGTTGAATCCCAGTCCCAAGTGCATTGCTATTTGTAGGATGGTCATTTTTATACAGTAATTCTTCTAGTCTCTGACTATGGGGACATTTTCCATCTCCTAATATCTGTATCAGTTTCTGTCTTTCATGTGCTGAGGTTTTCATTAAAGAGGGCTTCAAATCTTTGGTGTATTCATTACTTTTCTATTGCTGTGATAAAACAATAATAGCAAGGAAACTAATAAAAATGTGGTTTTGTTTGAGACTTATGGCTCTAGAGAGATAATTGATAATTGTGATCATTACTATCACAAGAAGCATGGCACCAGGGAAGCACAAATGGTAGTGTGGAAGCAACTGGGTGCTAACACCTCGATCCACAAATAGGAAGCAAGAGGACCCCGATATAATCTCTAAGCTAAAAATGTTCATGGCTATGTGAATTTTTCTAGACATTCAAAGAACTTGAAAAAACTTGTTGAACTGTTCCATAAAAGAAGAAAAAGAAGGCACACCATCAAAGTACTTTTATGAAGTCTCGTGTTAATATAAAAATGAGATAAATATTCAACAAAATAAAAAGTACAGACATGATCCCTGGTCATCGTAGATGTAATACTTCTCAAGAAGAACTCATTCTCACAAGTTCTCTGTAAAGAGATACTCTGCTTTCATTTTCTAGGCACCCAGACCTATATAATCACATAGAAATGATATTAATTCAAGAATGTTTGGCCTACTAGCTCAGGTTTTTGGTTAACTAACTCTTACCTCTTAAATTAAACCATTTCTGTTATTTTATATTTTATCACGAGGCTTTTGGTTTGTTACCTACTGCTTTTTGGATAGCTACATGCCATCTTTCTTCTCCAGAATCTACATGGCATATTCCTGACTCTACCTCCTTTTTCCCTGTATTCAGTTTAGTTTTCCCAACTTTGAATATTCCAGACTGACCTAGGACAAAACAGTTTATTTATTATCCAGTGGTAATAAAACATATTCATAGCATATAGAATGTAATCTCACATCATCTTTCCTCTTCTCTTAACTTGTACATGTATATGCTAACAATATATATATATATACATGTAAATGTGTATGCACATTCACACACAGACACATTTATATGAAAATAATGATTCACCATAATCAAGTTGACTTTATTTAAGAAAGACAGTGCAGGACTATTCAATATACAAATATCAATAATTATAAATTAAATAGCATAGATGGAACCCTACAGAGTTCAGTTCAGGTGCCAAAGCCAGAGAAAGAAATATTGCTAGGGGATCTGAAGGAAAAATTAAATAACTCATAAGATTCTTCTTCAAAATGTCTCTTTTAATATTCTCCCTTCCTTGTCCTCTATTCTAAAACTTCTGTCCTGTCTTTAATTTTGTAGCTCTAATTCTCTAGCTCAATTCTAATTCCAATTCCAATTCTCTGATACCTTCCTCCTCTTCCTCTTCTTCCTCCTTTTCCTCCTCTCCTCTTCCTCGTCCTCCTCCTCTTTCTGCTCCTCCTCTATCTCCTTCTCCTCCTACTCTTATTATTATTATTATTTCTTTTTCTTCCTCCTCTTCATTTTCTTATTTCTGCTAATTCCTGGGATGCTACTTCTCCAACTACTGCTCTGTATTCTGTTCCTGCTTCTCTTTGTTATTACTTGGATATAAAGATCCACAAACTCTAGCAGGCATACAGAATGATCAGGTAACATATGTAAACAGACAAGGGACATTTATAGCCCTTGGTTTATTATCATTTTTGTCAAATATGAACAAACCCTATGGGCCTTTTTAGATGTGAAGTCAAATCTTTGCTCTAAATAGTTTATACAAAGAGAAGACCAACATCTCTAAACTATCAGGTCAGAGGCACAAGTGAAGGTTTGTCTTCCTCCCCCATGGGTACATGGATAACTATTTTTCCTGAGAGTAAGACACAAGCAGTAATTCTCCTGAACTAAAATCATGAGTAAACTGAGGTGTATGTGAAGTGAGGAGTTAGGAATCTTTTAATGCAAGATTAGTTTTAGCTCATCACTTTTCTTATCTATATGACATAAAACCAAAACATAATTATTTTTTCTATGTATGTTAGCAGCTATGAATCAACAGCTTTGGGCATGTAGTAATTCTATGTCATTGGATATATGGGAAGGTCTTAAATGGAAAATTTTTACTTGTACCCTAAACACTGACCTACCAATAAAGATAATTGCAGGAAGATATTTCTCAATGTTTACATAGGAGAGAGGAGCAAAAACCCGGCAGTGGGAAACAGGCTTCTTGACTGTATGAGTGTCCTCACAGGTAGTTCAAATATTGCTGAACCATGGGAGGTAAATCCCAAATTTGTAACAGATAGGAGTAAGCTACATTGATAAATTTACACAAAACAACAGTTATTTTATTCACAAGGCAATAATTACAACACTTCCTGCATGATGGCTTAATCTTCCACCAGATCCCTTGCTCCTGATGGGTTGATCTCATGAAAAGATGATGAGTAACTACTGTATCATGGTGTGGCTTGTAGAAAGATTGTTTTTAAGTACTTTTGAAATATCATTGCCTGGTATAGAACTGAGTATTTTTTGTAATATTATTTTTATTTATTCTTTGAGAATTTCCTATCATGCATGCCAGTTCCACTCATATTCTAGTCCTTCCATATTTGCCTTCAACCATTGCAACATCCTCAAAAAATTAAAGAATGAAAATGAAATTTTTTTGAGACAGGAATTTTTTTTTTGTGTGTGTGTAGCATTGGAGCTGTCCTGGCACTCACTCTATAGACCAGTGTGGCCTCAAATTCACATAAATCCGACTGACTCTCCTGAGTGCTGGGTAAAGGCATGTTCCACCACTACCCAGATTAAAAATAGTTTTTAAAGAAAGAGATGTTGAGTATTTTTCTTTTCTAAATAAGATATCAGAAGATGAAAAAATCTCATGGATTTGTAGAACTAACATAGAAAAAATAATCATCTTACCAAAGCAATCTACAGATTAAATTTAATTTCAAACACAGTTCTTTATTTACATAACTTGAAAGAACAATACTCAACTTCATATGAACAAACAAAAAATCCATGATAGCTTAAAATCGTCCTATAAAAAATAATGTCTGAAGGAACAACCATCCTAATTTCAAGCACTACTCCAAAGCTAAAGTAATAAAAATGCCATGGTATTGGTATAAACACAGACAAGCAGATAAATGAATTTAAATTGAAGACCAAGACATAAATCCACACACTTACAGATGCTTGATTTTCAAAAAGAAAGCAAAATTATATAATAGAAAAAAGACAGCATCTGCAACAAACTTTGCTTGCAAACATTATATGTCCTCACTCATAAGAGGATATTAGCTGTAAAATAAAAGATAACTTTGTTATAATCCACAGACACAGAGGGACTATGTAACATGGAAGTTTCAATGCAGTATCTTTTGCCAAACCATTTTACTTAAAATAGTCATTGAACTGAGCTGTTGGTCTGACTCAAAATCTCTTGCTTATGCTATATTGTCAACGATTGGAAACTTATCCAGACTCCAACAGCACACCTGAAAGCTTTAGAAAAAAAAAAAAAAAAAGAAGAAGCATAGTGCCCAGGAGGAGTAGAAGACTGGAAATAATCAAACTGAGGGCTGAAATCAACAAAATAGAAACACAGAAAACAGTCCAAAAAATCAATGAAACAAAAAGTTGGTTCGTGGAGAAAATCAACAAGATCGACAAACCCCTATCCAAAGTAATTAAACAACAGGGAGAGAACACACAAATAAAGAAGATCAGAAATGAAAAGGGGGACATAACCACAGACACAGAGGAAATTCAGAGAATCATTAGATCTTACTACAAAAGCCTGTATGCCACAGACTCCTCTCAGATATCCTACCTACTATTGCTCAGAGTCATGGAGATTCTGACTCTACAGTTTCACACGACTGGAACTTTCACTTGTTACAGCAGTTCATAGATGAGATAGGTTATGGAGTTGGCCAACTCAAGACTCTAGATCTGGCCTCAGTCGTAGCTGAGTTGTTTAGCTCTGGTCATTTTTGTGCCTTTACCTGATGTCAGATGTGCTGCTAAGGGGCAGGGCCAGCCCTGATAATTTTAAAGATTTTTTTTGTTGTTTTATGTGTATTGCTTACATATATGTGTATTTATTGAATAAGTATATGGTGCCCTCAGAGGCTAGAAGAAGGCATTGTGAGTTGCCATATGGGTCCTAGAAATTGAATCCTGGTCCTTTCAAAGAATTGTGAATTCTTTTAATTGCTAAGACTTCTCCTATCCTTACCTGTTTACTTTTCTCAAATGTTATTTTAATTTAATTTTGGTAGTCTTTGTCAATACAGAAGTTCATTCCTGTTTTAGATTCTCTACTATAGGTGAGTGGCTTTTTTTTTTAAAGATTTATATACAGCATTCTAAATGCATGTGTCCCTACAGGCCAGAAGAGGGTACCAGATCTTATTACAAATGGTTGTGACCACCATGTGGTTGCTGGGAATTGAACTCAGAACCTCTGAAAGAACAATCAGTGCTCTTAAAATCTGAGCCATCTCTCCATCCCCTAGTTGAGTTTTTTTAATGTAAACTGTAACATTTTTCTGAATTTCACTGATGCTTGTCATTTTGTCTCTATTTTCAAATCTTACTGTATTAGCTTTGGTATTCATTCTTCATTTTGGTTAGTATATCTAAAGTTTTGTCAATATTGTTAACATTTTGAAGGAAGCAACTCTGTTTCATTGAATCTATGCTTGTTTTTATGTCATTGTTGATGTTGCTATTTCACTAATTTCGTTGATGCACATCTTTTATTGCCAGCTATTGATTTTGGTGATTGATTTGTTCTTCTTCCCGAGCCCTAAAGTGAATCATTAATAAAATCGTTAGATATCTCTTTGATTTCTTAATGTAGGTACATTGACCTTTAAATCTCTCTTAGATATTTACATTGCATCCCACAGATTAAAGGATTTGAGATTTTTATTTTATTGTAGGAGTCTTTCTACTCTTGTTTCTTCAAGGATTCATTCATAAATACGTTGTGAGTTATTTAATCTCCATGAGTTTGTTTGCTTTCTAGAGTTTCTCTTGTTTATTTGTAGTTATTTAATTGCTATCAGATAGAGGATAAGAAATTATTTCAATTTCCCCATATTTACTAAGACTTTCCTGGTATTCTAATGCTTGATCTATTTTAAAGAAAATTCCATTTGTTGAAGATGCTTTCTTTCTTCCATTGTATACTTTTAGCTCCTTTATCGAACATGAGGTGTTCATAGGTTTGTGGGTTAAAATCTGGATCTTCTATACGATTCCATTGGTCAACTTCTCTGTTTTTATGCCAATACCAAGCTGTTTTCAATACTGAAGCTCTGTAATAGAGTTTGAAGTCAGGGATGGTAATGCCTCCCGAAGTTCCTTTATTGTATAAGATTGTTTTGGCAATCCTGGGTTTTTTGTTTTTCCATATAAAGTTGATTATTGTCCTCTCAAGATCTGTGAAGAATTTTGATGGGACCTTGATGGGGATTGCATTGAATCTATAAATTGCCTTTGGTAGAATTGCCATTTTTACTATGTTGATCCTCCCAATCCAAGAGCAAGGAAG
>NW_026068276.1:371548-392907 GCF_014885135.2 Alexandromys fortis | reverse complement strand
GAAAAGGGGGAGGGGGAGGGAAATGGGAGGCGGGGAGGAGGCAGAAATTTTTTTTCAATAAAAAATTATATTAAAAAAAAAAGAAAATTCCATACAGTGCTGAGAACGATGTATATTCATTCTTAAGAGTTTGCATAAAATATTTTTACTTGTACTTTATGTCCATTTTACCCATGAAGTCATTTAATTCTGCTTATTTTCTACTGGGATACAGGTTAATTAATGATAATGAAATTAATGACATGTGGTGATAGCCTGTTTCTTTACATCTAGTAGTATTTTCTGCACAGAACTGGGAGAACCTGTGTTTGGAATTGTACAGTTATTTCCATGAATTGTCCCCTTAATCAGAAGGAAGTTATATAATTTCTCACTAGATTTGGTTTCAAGTCATTTTTGTCAGATTATATAGGCAACGCTTGCTTGTTTTGTAGCTCCATTAGCTCAGAACACATTTTTTCATCATTTCATTGTAACGTTCCATCTGTCTTTCATGATGAAGTACAATAAAAATATACTCCTGCTTTTTTCCAACCTGCTAAACTATGTTTTTGAAATTAGAAATTGACATTAATATTCAGTTGCTATGAACGATGTCTATTGATTTCTGCCATTTTGATGTTTTTTTGACAAGGACCTCAAGTTGTTTCTCCTTTATTTCTTGTTTACTTGTTGTTCTGGTTTACTTTATGTAGTCTGTAACAGAACATACTTGCCAGAAATAATGTAGAGGAAGAAAGTGTTTATCTGGCTTTCACGCTCAGGTCACAATCTATCTTTGGGAGAAGTCAGGGTCATATCTCCAGAAGGAACTGAAGTAGAAACCATTTTACAAATCCTCTTGTTAACTTCTACAGTATCTCATGCTCAGTTACTATTCTCATAAACCCAGATCAATCTACCTGTGATTTGGGTCCTAACACACCATTCATCAACCAAGACAACTACTCAAACACTTGGTCAAAGACCAATCTGAAGGGGACAATACTTTAACGGAGACTTTCTCAAATAATTTTAGATCATGTCAAGTTGACTAGTAGAGCCAAATTATGCTTGTTGCAGTCTTATGAAAAGATCTACTTTTCTTTTCAGTTTAAAAGACTTCTACAAATGTATTTTTTAGAGCTACCTTGGTGGTCATAAATTCATTTTGCAAATGTTAGCATACAAAATTGTATTGCTCCTTCAGATATGACAAGTAGCTTTAATGGATACAGAAGCAATTTGTCATATCTGAAGGAGCAGTACAATTTTAAACTGAAAAGAAAAGTAGATCTTGACTGTTTATAGAACTTTAAATACAACTTTCCAGTCCCTCCCTCCTGATTTATAAAATCTCAGTTGAAAAATCTGTTATTATGACAGAGTTCAGAACTGACTTTACATTTTACTAGTTGTTTCTATCTTGCCAGTTTCAACGCACTTTTTTGTTTAAGTATAGTATTATGAGGCAGGAGCTTCCCATCTAGTCTTGTCTATGTAGTACCCTAAATTCTGGCTATGTATGAATTAGCATCTGCTTTTACACAAAGGAACTTAGAGAGAAAAGGAGGGTTTTTTTCTTTTTCTTTTTTTTTCAAATCCAGGTTACAGTTTATTATACATGAGAAGTTTTGGTATGAAGTTAAAACAATATGTTTCAGTCAAGAGCAGAAAGACAATAACTATGTTATCTGTTGGTTTTTGGCCCAAAGCTTACCTTTCTTTCCTTATGCTTTTTTGAACTCCTATGAGTAGGGAAACTGTTCATAAGGTACTCCATCCTTCTATATCATCAATGACATATTAACAAAACTTTTCCAAGATATGCCCACATACCAATGTAATATAGACAATTCCTCATTAAAATTCTCTTCCTAGGTGGTTATAGGTTGGACTAATATTTAAAGTTATTGAACATAGCACTCTTTTCCTAACTTCTAGAAATGATTTCAAAAATGTTTTCTATGCATGTGAACATAGATTTCATCTTTTCATAGGGTGATAGATATCACTTCTATCTTCTTATTTTGTTATTTTGTTCTTATAGAACTGTTCCATATCCTCCACCTTGAATTAACACTGTATTTTTCCCTTTAAAATTTTCTTATTTATTATGGGCAGGTATTTATGTGTGTATGAGTGTCTGTGTAGATACACACATCTCATAAAACTTTTGTGAGACCCTGAGAACAAGTTTGTGGAGTCAATTGTCTATTTCTAATTTCTGTGGGTTACAGAAACTGTTTATCAGGTTTATATCTTTTTTAACCAATTGCTATCTCATAATGCCGTCATTCCTTTTCTATCTTTAATACTTCATTTACAATGTATTTGTTGTGCAGATCATTTGTGCTAATTTCTACTTTTTCTTGTGTGATACAATTGTTTTTATAGCTTTCTCTTAAAAACTGTGTCATTAGGGACTGGAGAGATGCTTCAGTGATCAAAACATCACGTGATTCTTTTTAGAGGAGCAGAGTTTGTTTCCCGGTGAACACATAAAGTGGCTCACAATTTTTCATTACCTCAGCTTTAGAGGAACTGACACTTCTAATCTCTGCAGGCATTCAAAAAGACTCATACTCATATGAAAACACATAAACATATACAAAAGTATAACAAATATTTTCAAAAATATTTCATTAACTACAAGTTTCTAGGGCCTTGCATATTCTCTGAATATTCATGTATAACAACATTCTCTTTCTCTCTCCCTCCTCTCTTTCTCGCTTTCTGTTTCCATTTCCTACTCCCTCTCCTTTTCCTATACAACATCCCTCTCTGTACCAGAAGACTTATTCCTTTTGCTCTGTTCATTGATTCACACCTTCATTTTATTTCACTTAACATATTGTTGTATTGATAGGTATCATTCTTTTTACACAATCATAGAAGATACCATTCTTCTTATCTCTATCATTGAATTTTTTGTCCTCATAGCACACTTCACCAGACGGAATGTACTTACTTGTCTGTTTATTGAGCATTGTGCCCCACTAATACTCAGATCTTGTGGTCAAGATCTTTATTATTTGATAGAGCCACTATGTCTCATAACTTGATAAATATCAGTTAAATGATAACAAAATAATAAATATCCAGGATAAGTAGGATTGTATAAGCCTGCTGTCACAACATTCACGGGATTGATTCAAGTGTATCAAAGCTAATACTGTCTATATACCAAGACTGAAGCAGCCTTAAAGACATACCATTTGAAATCCTTGCCTCCAAACAAGCACATATCTTTTAAAATAATTTCCAAGCAGAACCACTATTAAATATAAGCAGTATATATGTCATTGGTTTATTTTTGGTGCTCTCACTAACATAGTTTTTGCTTTTTGCTTGTTTTCAGAGAGGATCTGTTGTATTCCAGGTTGTCCCCAAATTAACTATGTACTTGAAAATGATATTGAACCTCTGGCCCTCTCCTCTTTATACCTCCTGAGTTTTGGTTTATTACAGACAAGTTCTCCCACATTTTGGGTTGGTTTTAACTTTTCTTTTAATGTATGTAGGCATGTGTGATTATTATGGTGCAGATACAAATATATGAATGTGCCTGTTCTTATGCCAGTACTTGAGTATGGAAGACAAAATATATCACGTGTTGAGCCTTAATTTCTACATTGTTTGAAACAAAATCCCTTTCTTCTTGTTCATCACTGTGTGCACCAGATTAACTGGTCTAAAGCTTCTGTGCATTCTCCTGTCTCTACCTCTCTTGTCCTAGTAGGAGCACTAGGGTCACACACACACACACACAAAAAAAAAAATCAATGTTTGAAGGTTTCTGTGGATACAAACTTAGGTCTTCATAAATACAAGATAAATGCTTTCTGATGAACCCAGCTTTTAGTTATTTTAAGTGACTTAATTCTGCCATGTAATGTTCAACTCACTTTATGTCTACAACTTCTCTGTTTTTTACCACCCCAACTTCCAATAAATATTAGATTCCTTGAATTCATGTACCCTACTTCTTTGACCCGGACTAATGTTTTACCTTCTCTTCTGACCTGATTCAGTTATTTCTTCAGATAATGGTAAACAATACACAATGCAAGTGTTCATTGAATGCTGAGATGGGGAGAGAGCACACTAGACCAGGAATCGTTGAGAACTCATCAAAGTAGTCCTAAGAATACAAATGAAACTTTGGTGTGAAAGCATAAGGTGATGCCTGGAAGGTCTCTACTTGTCTTATATTGTAAGTTTGGGTGTTTAGGGTCTTTACTGAGAAGTGGTGGAACCTTAAATTTGGAAGCCAATGGGAGGTGATTCCCTCAGAAAGGATTAAGAGCATTCATGACATGATGGTAATAAAAGGTCCAAGCCTGGTCATGCCAAGACCCCTCTGGATTACTGTATTGGTATAATTGTTTTTCCCAAACACATGCCTCTGTCATTTCATCCCACCAGGAGGATGTCTCCACATGGCATCAGAAGTAAAGCTGTAAGATTACTAGTTACTAGATTACTAATTATTAGATTACTAATAAACTTAGTTCTCTCTCTCTCTCTCTCTCTCTCTCTCTGTGTGTATGTATGTGTGTGCATGTGTGTGCGTGTGTGTGGTGTGTGTGTGGTGTGTGTGTGTGTATGTGTGTGTGTGTGAAATGTCATATTAAATACTGAAATAATGGCTTGAGTGTTTTTAATAAAGCTGTCTTCCCTGTTCAGAAAAATGAAGAATTTCAGGAATCTGTCACTTTTAATTATTTGTAATTAACAGTTTTCACCTCCCTTTACACAGTGATATATGGATCATGGTTTGAACATACCTGTGACTGGTTGTCAATGAGAAAAAGGAAGAATTTCCTGCTAGTGAGCTATGAAGAAATGAAAAAGGTAACCATCATTCTTACAGCAACCACAAAGTCTCTCTAAAACTCACCCCATGGAGCACCTCACATTCTTCAGTATCTCCACATCAGTGTTAGTTTTATAAAGAGTCACTAAAATTAAGATTATGCTCTATCTCTTTTATTTATCTGAATCTGGTATTTTCTCTCCATCCTACTTGTCCATCATCCACATCTTCTTTACCCTACTTCACCCTGAGGTAGGGTGGGGTATCTCACACTTGCCCTATAAGTTTTTAATTCTGTCTATGTAACATATTTGATGCACCTGAAAGGCCAGTAGTCAGTGGGGAATGAGTAAAGCAGTGTCATTTCATTGTTGTGCCCAAATATATATCCTCTCCTGTTGACTGCAAGAAGAGGGGACAAAGAGGTGAAATCCATATGCGGATCCTGGAAGAGCACAAGTGCTGAAGGCAAATGAACCACATTGAGTGATACATAAATTTGACCCCATAAACACAGGTTGAGTCCAGTCTGGGAGGATTGTGTCTCATGCTCTCGAGTACAGATAGTTCTGTATGGCTAGATAGAATACACTAGAGATTTCAAAAGTCTTAGTATAGAATTTCCAAAATGTTTTAACACTAAGTAAGGATATAAGTTGAGTAGACTGATAGGCCATATGTTTAAATAGTTTGAAAGTTATAGGTGAAAGATAACCATCATTTACATATCACAGATAAATATGTCAATGGAATATTTTACTGAACAAGAAAAAATTACACTGAGCATGAAGTCTGCCAGAGAAAACACTTGACCATCATTAGGCTGCTCAAAAATATATAGTCTTTATATGTAAATATATAAAGTCTTTAATAGAGTTAAAAAATAGATAGTTATAGTTATATTTTCCTTTGTTACGATAAAAGATAAAATAGATATAAATATTATAACTATAATTCTTGATTAATAATCCATTTATCTTTTTAAAATATAACAAGGTAAAATATGATATAAAGAAACAGTATTATCACCTCAGGGTTGGACAAGACAAACCAACAGAAGGAAAAAGCAAAAAATAAGGTACAAACAGAGACCCGCATGTTCACAATTTCAGGGACTTCATACAATCACTTAATTAGAAGCCCTAAAATGTAAGCAGAGAATTTGTGCAGACTAGCTGGCACATGATTCATATGAGGGCCTTGTTTTTTGGTGTCCTCCATCCTCTTTTTCTCTTATTTTCTTTCTTCTTCTGAAGAGTTCTCTGAATTCTAAAGTGAGAGCTTTGGTAGAGACATACCATTTAGAGCTGATCTTTCAAAAGTACCTCACTCTATGTGTTATCTGACTGTGAATCTCTATTTGTTTCCAACTGATTTGGGAGGAAGCTTCTCTGATGATGGCTGAACAACACACTAATCTGAGCATAGCAGAATAACATTAGGATTAATTTTGTCACTCCTTTTTTAGACAAGTATTATTTGGTTATATTCTAGGTCCCCAGGCTAGTTTAGGCTCTGGAAACCAAATCAGTGCCAGATATGTGTTCTTTCTCATGGAGTGTGTCTTAACTATAATCAGTTATTGGCAGTTATCGGCTGGTTATTCCCATGAGCTTTGTGCCACCATTGCTCTAGCATATCTTGCAGGTAGGACAGACACAAAGAAATGCAGAGTACTTTCCTGTAACAAACATGCTGGAATTTAGGGGTGAAAGCTCTATGTAGCCACCAGCCCAGTAACTCCATGTCTAATGAGTTATAAAGCTGTTTTATTCAGCAACCGGGCATTGCTGTCAGTTTATGGGTAGCAACCTACAGCCTCTGTTGTTTATGCATTCCTGTAATATTTCTTTGACCAACAACTCAATTATATGTAACACAATCTCAGTACTTTGGTGACATAAGATGCCCATTTGGGACACCATCTCCTCAATTATTAGGTTCTATTATTTACATTGCCTTCAGATGTACATAAGGGTGTGTATGTGTATGCTTTAAAATATTTCTACTTGACTAGGTGGCATATGTTCTCTCAAATGTCCCTAACTTTAATTGTCCCTCCCCAGATTTTCTCCCTGAGTCTCTCTCCTTTCCCCCTTCCCATTTGATTCTCCCATTACAGTCCTTACATAACCAAACATAACTTTCCCCCTTTTAAAATTATTTTATACTTATTATTTGCTGAGGAGACTTTCTTTCCTGATTCAGTCTCCTTGTATGCTTCTTTTACTTTGATAGGTATCTCCTTCTTTAGGTTAGAGAGTTGGTCTTCTATAAGTTGGTTGAAATATTTTCTGTGCTTTTGACTTGGGTTTTTCTTCTTCTGACTCCACTTCTATTATTAGACTTGGTATTTTTATAATGTTACAGATATTTTGAATGTTTTGTTACAGGAGTTTTTTTAGATTTAAATTTTTCTTTGACAAATATATACATTTCTTCTATTTTATCCTCATTAACTGAGAATCACTCCTTAATCTCTTATATACCGGTCATGAAGCTCTGCACTAAGGTTCCTGTTTGAGTTCCTAAAGTTTTCTTTGGTATATTTCCTGAAATTTGGTTTGTTATTATTGATTCTATTTTCACTTTCAGATTTTAAACGTTTTTATTCATTTCCTTCCACTTTTTATGTTTCCATAGATTCCCTTATGGGATTTATTCATTTTCTCTTTAAGTACCAGTATCATCTTTCTACATGCTCTTTTAAGTTTTTTTCCTTGTTCAACCATTTTGGAATACTCAGGGCCTGCTGTGGTAGAGCTTTTGGGCTCTAGTGAAGGCATACTCTCCTAGATTTTATTGATTGCATTTTAAGATAACATCTCTGTATCTGGGATTGGGAAATTTGTAATTCTAGGTGCTGATTTCTGATTCTGTCTTTGTAAGATTAATTCTAACTTTCTTATTTTCTAATGCCCTGTCTGGAAATTTGGAGAGTATGGTTACTTTGAGTTGCCAGGTAGTTAATTCTTCTGAGATCCTCATAAATGTGGACACTGGGGATTCTATATAAAATGTATTTCTGGATGGATATAGAAAGTTGACACTTAGAAATGTGCATGGAATAGGAGGGGGCATACAAACATCCACAGTAGGAAAAGGAGTAGAGTTTCATACTGGAACTACTTAGGTAGTCACCTGACAGTGAGTGAGAACAGACCACAGTACAAGATTTGATATAAAGCTGTTGACGAAACTGAGGACTGGACTTGGAAGAATAAAGGGAGAGGCAAGATCTTAAGGTAGCTTACTTGTTTTCCTGGTTAGATTGGCTTGTCAGTTTGTAGAGAGTTTCTTATGAATTTTAGGGCTAGGACAAAGTAATGAGTAGTGAGAAGGAACTCTGAAGATTAAGATCTGTGTTTTCTCTTGAGACTGTGTCATTTGGGTTGAGGGAATCTATAGCAGGAGCTCCACACAGAGCTAAGAATAATACTAGAAGACTGGACTTGGGGGAGCAAGTGGAGAGGTGAAGATCTTCATTTACCTTACCTGATTTCATGCCCAGGTTGGCCTGTGGGTTTCCAGAAAATGTTTGATGGAGTTGATATATTGGATAAAGCAGTGAGTTGGGGAAGGAGTTGTTAGGAGTTTTCTGTGGGTAAACTAGAGATGTGGGTCATTAGTGCAGGTATTCTGCTGCAGAGCTAGGATAATATAGGATCATTAGACTCAAGGGAATGAGGGGGATGTGAAGATATATAGTTAAGTCACCTCTTCCCTGACAAGAGTGGCCTGTGCATTTCCAAGAATGGCCAGTTGAAGTTGTGTGAGAGTATAGTACAATTAATTGGAGGAGGGAGGTTAGAAGAACATCTGTGGTATCCAGTCTAGATAGAGAAATTTGCCATACATTTTCTGTGGGAACTCCAAACAGAGTCAAAGAAAGAGAGTAGGCAGAGTCAGATAGAAGTAACCACTGCTGGAGACAGATACCAGACACTGGATGGAACCTTACTGGTAGAACACAACCACATGGCAATATACAGATTAGTATAACTGGGTTAATTTAATATATAAGAGATAGGTAGCAATATTCTTAAGTGATTGAACAACTATTCTTTTACTTAATACTGTTTCTGTGTAGTTATTTGGGTCTGGGTGGCTAGGCATGAATGAACAACCTCTAACTACAGAGGTTGGTGTGCAAACATGGGTCTGAATACATCCACATAAAACTTGAGAAAGCTTGGGAAAGAATTTTAGACACAAAAGAACAGAGTTATACATGGCTTCTTGTAGCTGGTATTTTTTTTTTCAGATGAGTTCTGTTTACTGGCAGCGAACAGGCCATGGCTCTTTTAAGAAAAGGCTTACTGACTCAGCATAAGAAATGGTGACTTGTTTGTGCTGGCAGCATAAACTCTAGCTCTTTTAGGAAGTCTTGCACTTTAATGGGGTTTGTGAGCATCATGTTATAAACTGCTTAATGGAAAGACATAAACCTGCTACATAACTGAAACTGGGGCAGTGTACACGACTTGCAGAGGCAGTGAATATGCTTCCAATATGTTGGACTGGGCAGAGTCAAAAGACAAAGCAGCCTTACTCATATCCTTACCACTTAGCATTTGAAGAAGCAGTGCTATGCAGAAATAATGAAAGATATGCAATAAAGACAGATTCAGAGAGAAATAAACCTCTAAATGGGTCACAGTGTTGGATAAATTCATGTAGGCTTGAAAGAGTGATGAAAAAGAGTATAGAGAGTTATAAAAAGAAGTAAATCATTCACAAAAAATAAAAGAAAGTCTTTAAAGACACAGAGTACAGACAATCATAGATTAAAGGCATAAAGAAAAATAAGCCTCGTAAAGATGGAATATACTCAGGTAATCTGAATTATGTGTATTATTGTGTTTTATTTGAAATTTTTGGCTGCAGAGAGACATTTGATTCTGGAGACTGCTAAGCTAACAAGCATATATATTTTAAAATTTCATGACTTTAAAATTTGGGTCTAAAGATATGTTACTTTGGAAAAGTTCTGCTTTTGTTTCCATAGAGTATAAGAACATGTGGATTCCTTCCAGGCAAATGTTGTTTGATGGACCAAGACTACCTGAAAGGTCTCTGCTGAACACTCCTACCTCCAAAAAATACTTCACCCAACAAAAAGCAGGAAGAAGTTTGAAGAGAACTATGCCCAAATTCCCAAATACTGTTTATATACTATAGAAATGAATACTTTGCTTTAGTATGCATCTCGGCTTAATGATATAAATATCTGCTCTTGATTAAAATATTGTATTTGTGCAGCTCATTTGGGCAGTAGAGGAGAGGGTGCCTGAACTAGCCTTGACCCATAGTCATACTGATGGGTATCTTGAATATCACCATAGAACCTTCGTCTGGTGATGGATGGAGATAGAGACAGAGACCCACATTTGGAGCGTTGGACTGAGCTCCCAAGCTCTAATTGAAGAGCGGAAGGCTAGCCATGTAGGCAAGAAACTGCTCTTACCTGGACTGGTTGATATTATGCTGTATGAACTGGACATGCAGAACACACAGAAGAATGACTGATAAAGTTGCCCAAAGAAGGGGAAACAGTCCTTCACTGTTCCTGACTAATGAAAGAGTCTACCAGACATTCTGTAGGACACAGAAGAAAGTGACTGACAAACTGCCAATAGAGGCAAAAGAGACTTTCAAATTTCCTGCTTCTTGGAAAAGTCTGCAAGACACTAGGGCCTATAGGCTAAAGATGATTGTCCCAATGTTACAGAAGAACCTTGGGTGACTGTAAAGGCAGTGAGATGTCTCTGTCAATTCTAGAGTTTTTGAAGTTGTTCACAATGCACTTTCTGTTAACTTAGGTAATATTATATCCTTCTGGAGTCTTTGATAGAGTTGAAGAATAGTTAGAGTATTCATTAGTTTTGATAAAATATAAAGTACATATAAATATTGTAACTGTAATTAACGCTTGATACCTGTTTTTATATGTAATTTAACTATGTTATAGTTAAAACCTAGCTTTTTATTTAGACAGAAAGGAGAGGTGAGGTGGCATTCCTCTATGTATGCTGTGAATATATTTTATTGCCACTGATTAATAAAGAAGATGCTTTCAGCCAATGACTTACCAGAGTAAAGTCAAGTGGAAACTCTGAACAGAGATATAGGGAGAAAATTGGCGGAGTCAGAGAGAAACCATGTAATCACTGCAGGACACAGATGCTGGATGCCAGTCAGAAACTTACCATTAGGCTACAACCACAGGGCAATACAAATTAATAGATTAATAGAAATGGGTTAATTTAAGATATAAGAGCTAGCTAGCAAAATGCTTAAGTGATTGGCCAAGCAGTGTTTTAATTAATACAGTTTCCATGTGGTTACTTTCAGTCTGGGTGGCCAAGAACAAATGAGCAGCTTCCACCTACATATCATGGTGCAAACTTTTAGCTATAGCACTTAGAAAGCATAGCCAGGCAAAAGATCTCTGACCTCTTTAAGTTTAAAGTCACTCTGGTCTCCATAGCAACTTCCACACCATTAGACAGGGCTCAATAGTGAGACCCCATCACAAGCAGAAACACCCTAGTGCATTTAGTAGGTATATTGGCACAAACCTGTGAACACAACACTACAGAGACTGAAACAGGAGGATCAGATATTTAAGGCATTCATCCACTACAAAGTAAGTTTGAGAACAACCTGTCTCTAATGTTAATCTCCTAACTAAAATGGATTCCAGCCTCTATCTTTTAGGGCCAGAGATCAGCCAAATTGGAATATACTCAATATACATATGCTATGTGTGACTCCTACACTTTAAATATCCTCTTACTCTCCTCTTCTCAATGCTTTCACATATCATGGTGACATTTCTTTCTTCATGCTCCCATTTCAAACTCCATCCGTAATTCCCTTCTCTGTATCTATTCACTCAGCATTTTCTGTTTACTACCCTCATTTCTGTTTCTTCTTATTTTAGGACACAAGGAAAACCATAGAGAAGATTTGTGAGTTCCTAGGAAAGAAATTAGAGACAGAAGAGCTGGATCTGGTCCTCAAGCACAGCTCCTTCCAAGCCATGAAAGAAAATAACATGTCCAATATTAGTCTCCTTCAAGATGGGGTTACTAAGGGTTTGAAGCTCATGAGAAAAGGTAAAGAACTTTTCTATGTCAGGACACATGGAGGGCTTCTTTCTCCAAAGATTCTAACAAACAGTAGGGAATGTTTCAGAAGTCATTGCTCCTTACTTTGTATTTTCTCACAGACCATACTAAGGAATATTTCCATGGTGATGATGTGGGCTTCAGGAACTCCAAAAACAAATGATTTGTTTTTGGAGAGCACCTGGGGATTGCAGATGGTTGTGCCCAAAACCAACAATAGAAAGTAAAGAAGTGGACCTGTTACAATGAGGCTTTACAAGGTTTCCTGTACTTTGACCTTGACTCTAAAAAAAATGTCTAATGCATGGGATCAAGGAGATATCATGGATGATAATCATAGATATCACTTCCATTAATGGCTTGAAAAGATGTTGAAACATGTCAAGATTGCTGACTCACAGGAAGCTGAATATAGACCCCATAAAGATGAAGGAAATTATTCATCACTGCTACAATGTGATGGTATTTTCCAACCTAAATTTGAGTTGCTTCAGGATCAGGGCTACTCAGTTTGTTCTGAATTGTCTCTGCTAGAATGACAATATCCATCTTCTTCATGTCTGTGCTACCTCTCTACACTGGGATCAGATTATGGGTGTGGTTTCATTGCTATAAAATTTAGATGTAATTTTGCCAGAGTGAATCACACCTGAGTCTTATATACACCTCATTAACAAATAATTGGTGTGATGGGACTTGGGGTTGAAGAAAGAATGAGTAAGATGTCAGGTCTTTAGGGGTGAGTAAAGAACTTGGATAGAGATGCAGGAAACAGATGGTAATGGGTTCAATTTTCTTTTTCCAATAATTGAAATGCTTCAGCCCTAACCTTCAGTTCTCCTTCACTCTAGAGAGTAAAGAATAGGTACTAGAATATAACAAGATCAGGAATATGTGTGTGTGTCTGTCTGTCTGTCTGTCTGTCTGTGTGTGTAATTTAAAGTTGTTAGAAAATTGCATTTAATCCAATACTCTTGTATCCTCCCAAAATGATGTTTGAAGACAGTTAAGTACACATACATTTCACCTCAAGAATATGATCATGTATACACTGAGGACTGAGGCATCAGGGAGAATTCCCTGCTGTCGACAAATAAACTCAGATTCTCTGATCCAAACTCTGTGGAGATGGAGTTGTCTGTACTAGAACTTAAGGTCTCAACTAAAGAGAAAATTGCATATTCTTGGATTTCCTGCAATGAATCAGAATTTGGCTGAGGTAAAAGAGTATGTTTACAGAACAAAAAAAAAAACAGTAATGAAATGCTAAAAGTAGGAAATAGCATGTTTTATAGAGAAGCCTATGAAAAGTGACAAGCAAAAGTGTTGACAGATACACACTGGAGTCGTTGCAGTACAATTTAGGACACAATTCCATGAGGACAATGGTCATTTCCTCTTTTCCACATTCTTCCAGGATGAGAATACAGTAGGATTATACTTCATTTTGTTCTAAAACTTAGTATGATTCATGTATCATATGCCTCAGATATGTGTGTGTACATGTATGTATGTATGTATGTAGTTGATCTGACTCTATAAGTCATTTGTAATTTAGTTATCATACAGATTTTATATGATATCCATTCACACATAGCTTTTATTCTGGGGAATTATTTTCCTTGTACTAGCACTTATGATAATTCATGATTCCCACTGGTAATCAGGTCATTGAAGAGGGAGACCAACTTCCTGACCTACTCCACCCTTATTTATGAGTTAAAAATAGAGGATGCTGAGATGCATATGTTTGGAAAAAATTTTGAAAGAATATCTCAGTTAGTTCCATTGAATTCTAACTTCAGGACAGTTAATTGAATCTGCAGACATATGTTTCTGTATTCTCTCTGATGAGTATTTATATTTGTTTTGCTTGGGAGTTTTCTGCACATGCATGAATACTAAAATGACTTTTATTTATTTATTTTATATACCAACCACAGTTTCCCCTTCCTATCTCCTTCTGTTCCCTCCCACAACTACTTTCTACCCCTCATACACTCCTCCTCCACCACCTCCATTCAGAAAGGGTATGGTCTACTATGGGATTCAGCAAAGAAAGGTTTATCAAGTTGCATCATGACCAAGATTCTCTCCATCGCATTACAAGGCAAGACATCCCACCATAGGAAATAGGCTCCAAAACATTTGGAAATAGATGCCTTCTTATTCAAATTCAAGGAGACAAAACTATTTCTCCCCTACAACTGCCCAAAGGCACCATGAGAACTGAGCTAATGGCATACACTTAGGGAATTTCCTTCTGGAAATATTGTCTATTCACTAAATTAAGCTCTTGTCATTATCCAGCCCTTTCTCTGTAACAGGAGTGAATAGGTATGGAGTTCAGGAAGGATGTTAAAGTAGAATTGTAGTTACAGGCCTAGTCAGGCGCTATTAGTAGGAAGTATTACTTATGAGTACCTATTTAGCATGATAGCAAATTTGTTTTACCATCTTTATTAGTCTGGTAATATTGAGAAGTGTGCTCATTTGTTTTTATTACTGAACCACAGTACTATAAACCAAGAAAGCCACCTTCTTTTTAAATTTACTTTTTTTATTAGTTTTAAAAAAGAAAACAAACTATCTTTTTACATTTTACATACCAATCTCAGTTCACACTACCTCTCCTCCTCATCCCCTCCACCTACCCACCCCACCACCCATCCACTCCTAAGAGAGGGTAAGGCATATTGTTTTGCGGAAGGTCCTCCATACTATTTCTAGGCTGAGCAAGGCATTAATTCAAAGAGAATAGGTTCCAAAAAAGCCAATACAAGCAGTAGGAATATATCCTGGTGCCAGTTTCAGGGGCCCCACAGTCTGACCCAGTCATACAACTGTCACCTACATCCAGAGGGAAAAGTTTAGACCTATGCTGTTTCTGTCCCTGTCTGACTGGAGTTAGTGAGCTCCCATTAGCTCATGTAAATGGTTTCAGTTGGTGTCCCCACCATGGTCTTGACCTCTTGTTCATATTCTCACTCCTTCCACTCTTCAACTGGACTTTGGGAGCCCAGTCTGATGCTCTCTCCAATGCAGGTCTCTGCCTCTGTTTCCATTAGTTGATGGATGAAGGTTCTATGGTGACATTTAAGATATTCATCAGTCTTACTAAAGGGCAAGGTCAGTTCCTCTAGTACTTAGGATCTCAGCTGGGGTCATCCTTGTGGATTCCTGGGAAATTTTCTAGTGCCAGGTTTCTTCCTACCCCCAGTAATGGCTCCCTCAATCAAAGCATCTCTTTCTTTGTTCTCATCTCTAGCCTTTTTCCATCTCTACTATCTCATTCCCTCAAGTTTTGCTCCTCCCTCTCCTTTTCCATATAGTTCATGATTTTAGAGAAGCTAAGTAACAAGGTGAACCTTAAATTTAGTTTTTATAATTTTTCCATTTAGATCCTAGAGACTCAAATTATTATAGAAAAATGTTCAATTGTAAAATATGAGACAAAATTATGATATTTCTTGCAAGTTAAATACTTTTACTTTGTCAAACTTACATTGAATTTCAGCTGGAAGCTCTCCAAAGAAACAAAATATATGGTTGATTTGTTTCTCTAATTATTCTGTCCTAACATTGATGGTGTTATTTAAATTGGAAGAATTAGAAACTAGGTTTATATACCTTGCACATTTTCAAGATGATTTTCTTGTGGAACATTTTCAAGTGACCTTAATAAAGTACCCTTCGGGCTGCTTTCTTCTGAAAAGTTATGAACCTTGATACATTATTTACTTATCCATTAAAAAATGCATGAGGAAGCTGTTGGCATTCTAAATTCCTACATTAGATTGGTTCCTTTTTATATGGAATATATCAGGAAATAAAATAATAGTTTTAAATTTAATTTCATTGTTTACCATTAGATACCTAATTCCCTAAATCAGAATAGTTGTAAAGTCATGTTATTAAGCATTATACTATCCTTGCTGGGAGAAATTCTCTACACTTATTTTAATTGTTCTTTAGTTTGTCTTTTCAGAAAACTAGAAAATACCTAGTCTTGCCTCTGGAGAGCTATTCAGAAGAGCTACTCTTTACCTTGGAGAGTAATCTGGCTAGAAGGGATTAATCTGGTTTTAATCTTCAAGTAATAGTTTTTCACAAGCAATTTTGATCATTATCATTCCATATTTAGATACTACAGAAATTCTAGGAAAGAGAGATGTTCATCTTGTTAAGCTACTTTTTAGTTGACCGAAGTTTTATAAAGACATTTTCACAATCAAGGCATGTTGGAAGAAATGTCTTCTGACAAACATCACCAGTTTTATTTCTTATTACTTCACAGTGGATTTTTCCTAGACAGAGTGCTTGAGTAACTAATCATTTTCACTGATGTTCTTAGAATACATTAATCTGAGGCACAAAGGAAAGAAGAACTAGGAAGAATCCCACTATTTGCAAGCCAAAACAAAAGCCAGGAAAGTTCTGGACAAATTATATTGTGAGACATGTAGCCACAGATACTATGAGTAAGTTCCTTTCCAACAAGAGTTAAGACATCATACAAGTAGGGTTATCCTGACCCCTGACACAACAGAGTTTGATGAGATTTTTAGAAAGAAGGAATGATGAGAAATATATGTTTGTAAAATGAACAGGATTTTGACATATTTGGACTTTGAGCATCATTGTGTACCTGCAAAGTCATGCTTCTCTTAACTGAACTCATTCATTCAAATGGGTAGTCATATTGAATTTGCTGAGATTGTGGTAGTCAGTATCCATTCTGGCTTATTAGGAGACACATGTACTGTGGGAAAGAATAAAGAAAACTGTACTAATGATCATGATAAAAATGAAGCTGAGAGTAGAAATGGATACTGATAAGTTCTCAACATAAGAGATGACACTCTCATAGTCACATCAATTAATGGTATATTATTTGAATGTGGTATATAAATAATTACCATTTACTTATGAATTCTTTATATTTTCTTTTATAAATACTATTGAGGATTTAAAGTTAACATACAGAAAGTATTGTGATGGACTGGAGAGATAGTTTGGATGTTAAGAACATTGCCTATTCTTCCCGATGTCCTGAGTTCACTTCCTGGCAACCACATGGTTGTAGTAAGGAGTGGTGGGGCTGCGTCCCACCACCCAGCTAGCTTTACACCCGAAATAATTACAAGTTTCTCACGTCTTTGATTAACCCATTTCTAATAATCTGTGTAGCACCATGAGCTGGTGGCTTACCAGAGAGGATCTTAACCTGCATCTATATCCGGCGGGAGAATCATGGCAACTGCCTGACTCAGCTTCTTTCTCCCAGCATTCTTTTCTGTCTACTCCTCCTATCTAAGCTGCTGTCCTATCAAAAGTGCCAAGTCAGTTTCTTTATTAACCAATGACCTTCCTCCATCATATGGTGGCTCACTATATCTGTAATAAGATCTGGTGTCCTCTTTTGGCCTATAGAAATACATGAATGCACAGTGTTGTATATATAATTAACAAATAAATCTAATAAATGTATACAATATGATAAGGATCCCGAATTTCCTGAGAAACCTCCACACTGCTTTCCTTGGACTTCCCACAGGGCAGGGAACCCTGATTGCTCTTTGGGCTGATGAGGGAAGGGGACTTGACTGGGGGAGGGGGAGGGAAATCGGAGGCGGCAGTGGGGAAGAGACAGAAATCTTTAATAAATTAATTAATTAATTAAAAAAACAATATGATAAGGAGAAGGATGATTTCTATGGCCTATCTTTTTTGGCTTCAAATATGAAAACATCACTATTTGTTAACATCCCAGGGACAAATTTTTCTTCATCAGCAAAATGGAACAATGCCAATACCTTTCTCACTCATTTTGGAATGCTTTAAAAAATTCCATACTGAGCATGTTTTCTATGTCTGATATGCTTTAGAAAATGAAGCTTTAGGCAATTTAAGAATTATTTTACCTTTCAAATATTTTAGATACATATTTCATGCATATATACAAAATGGAAATTAGTAGAGAATATCAAAGCATCACAACCATGAAATTAAATACAAAACCATCAGCTTCAGAGTTCTATATGGAAAGAAGAGAAGAAGGGATGATTACAATGGCATTAATATGGAAACAAAAAGAACAAGACATGATTACATGGAAGATATAAGCACTCCAGGTGAAGGAACACACAATACGGTGTGAACAGTTAGAAAATTTAGGATTACAATTAAAGACATATTGGAATGCAGTGATCAAAACCAAAGAAAAGTAAAAAGGGAAGGAGATGAAATCATTTAGATATTCATGCATCACAAAACACCATACTGACTAAAAACAGAATCTTACGACATTCACAGTTGGCACTTTCTGGGTCTCCAGAATCTTATATAATCATTGATATGACTGCCAAGTTGCTCACCTCTGTGTGTGTCTTCAGCTACAAAGGATCTGCTGCCTTCAATCTTTGCAGGAACCTACATTCATGTGCATCTAAACACACGTAATTAAAATTAATTTAAAAAGATATTTTAAAAGTTGCTTGAATGTTTTGCAGAGCTTTTATAAGTAAACACTGAAATGTAGAAAGAACAGTTAAACTCTGGAAAATTGAGATAAGAAAATTCTGTTGGGTTGGATGTTGTGATAGAAGCAGATGTAGTACAAATCAGGAATAATCGACAAGTCAGAGCTAGTGCTGATACAGTTAGATTGTGTAGTTGGCATGATGAGAGAGAAGGTGGGGCATTATTTCCACATAGGTATATGCCTGCTTTTATATTATTTCAAAATATATGAAGGGATAACTATGGAGTCACTGGTAGTTCTATTTTATATACTGTTTTGGTATTGTCAAGCAGAAGGTAAGAGCGTTTTAAGTTAAGGAGTGATAGTTTTAAGATCATCATTAAACCATCTTTGTGTCTGCTTCACATTTTCCAGGCACGACTGGAGACTGGAAGAACTACTTTACAGTAGCCCAGGCTGAAGCCTTTGATAAAGTGTTCCAGGAGAAAATGATTGGTTTCCCACCAGAACTGTTCCCATGGCAATAAGTTCTCAAAATTATTAAATCGTGTATTTGGAAGTGTGAATGACTGGGTGTGAAAATAAAATAAATCCTGTTACTGAATTGTGTAGTATTTAAACATTTACTAGTAGTATTAGTAGTAATGGTAATAATAGAGTTTCACTAGTTGTATTGTGTGTGTATGTGTGTGTGTGTGTGTGTGTGTGTGCTTGTATATATACATGTCTGTGTGTAGTACCTTCAGGGACCAGAAGAGTGCATTGATTCTCATGGAGTTGCAGACACATGATGCTGTGAGCCACATGCTTTGTGCCCTAGCAAATGAACTCAGTTTCTACACCAGGCTAGTGCAGTGCTCTTTACCTCTGAATCATCTCTGCAGCCCTGAATCTTAGAGTCTTGAATCATCAAATAATTCTTTGCTTCTTTTATTACTGGTCTGCTATACATTATCAGCTAATCCCAATTTGCTTTATAGAATTCCAGCTTTAAAAATAATCCTTGTAATCATTTAAAACACATGAAAACTCTGCAAGAAACTATATATTTTACTGTGTCATTTGGGCAAAAGGTATAAATACTTGTGTTTATAAATTTAGATATTTATAAACTGTATTTATAGAGGGCTTTAAACATCAATCAAATATCCTATGGTGTAAGACTTTTTTAAATGTACCTTTGTGCTCATTATATTATACCTGAATTTTACTTTTTCTTCTTTTTTAGTGACTGTATAAAATAATGGGTTTCATTATGAAACTTTGATATATGCACATCATTGTAATTATTCAGTATTGCACTTCTACTGCCCAGATCTGTGCTTTTTCTCCTCTTCGTACGTTCTATTCCCACGCCATTCCCCTCTGGTTGCACGTCATATAGTCACACTTATATTTAAATCTGAATATGCATATGGGAGAAAGATGAAATAATGTTTTTTTCTATTTTTATAGTTAAGGGGAAGTTTTTCCTGATAGATATGATGAAGAATACAGCCAGAGACATCTGGGAGAGTCCAGAGCAGGGAAAGAAAGTAATAGACTGGTGGAAGAATTGACCAGGTCATGATTTGGGGATCAAGAAAGGAGTACCAACAGAGAGGCAGTTGAAAGAGAGAGAATCACTAAGATTACCTAGGGATTCAAAAGATTGTCGGGGTTATATAGGAATCAAAAGTTGGGGAAAGGAAGCCTATGGTCAGGAGGAATTTAGAGTAGGTATTGGGGTAAGAAGAGCTGAAAGGAGATGGGACACTGGATATCTGTTTGGACTCTGTAACAGTTACTTTTCCAAAGAGCTTGAGGCCAGAATGCACTTTGGTATGCTAATAGGCAACATAGCTAGCTATTTTTCCTGAGTATTATTTGGCCTGACATACCAGCTAATTTGTTGATAAGGGCCAATGGAATCTCTTCTGTAACTGCTTTTTAGATGAAATTAGGATGATGTTGTTAGCACCTGAGAAGGTTGGAATGTTGATCAATGATTTGGAGGAAGAAGAGGAGTGCTGGCTGTGCCATCTCTCTTGCTTTCTTTTCAGATTCTCAGGTACCACCTAGGGCTAGCAAAGTGCAAACAGATTTGGAACTGTCTGAAAATTCTGGTTCATGCTGGAGACTAAGAACAGTTTGAATTTCCATCAGAATTATCTAGTCTTTGGCTTGCTGGTTTCAGTTTGGAGCAGTTTGCAGTTTTTAAGTGATTGGAAATAAAAATGGGACAGAAATCGATTAGAGAAAGCAGGTAAAGTTAAGAAATAATGTGCTTCGGGAGCCACTGATTACTGTCCAGCCATGGCCAAGTCTAAGAACCACACCACATACAACCAGTCCTGGAAATGGCACAGAAACGGCATCAAGAAACCCCGGTCACAAAGATACAAATCTCTCAAGGGGGTTGACCCCAAGTTCCTGAGGAACATGTGCTTTGCCAAGAAGCACAACGAAAAAAAGGCCTGAAGAAGATGCAGGCAAATAATGCAAAGGCCATGAATGCACGTGCGGAGGCCATCAAGGCCCTGGTGAAGGCCAGGTGGTGAAGCCCAAGGTGCCAAAGGGCCCCAGCTACAAACTCACCCTCTGGCTTTAATGGCTCACCCCAATCTTGGGGAGCCGATTAGAAGCTACATGGCCAGGTATCATAGGCTCCAAAAAACAAAGCCCAAGGTTCATTCCAAGGCAGAGGCCTCAGCTGCAGCTCAGGCTTCCAAAGGTACACTGGCCCCTGTGAAGACCCCATAAAAAAGGTCTCAGTCTGCCAATGTGAAGACAGATGGACTGGTGTGAACACCTACACAGTATTTGCAGATGATCAGGACCTTATGCTGTTTTTACAAATAAACCTGAGGCAAGTTCTGTTTTAGAAAGGAAGGAAGGAAGGAAGGAAGGAAGGGAGGAAGGGAGGAAGGGAGGAAGGGAGGAAGGGAGGAAGGGAGGAAGGGAG
>NW_026068276.1:367498-371452 GCF_014885135.2 Alexandromys fortis | reverse complement strand
GAAGAAAGAAAGAAAGAAAGGAAGGAAGGAAAGAAAGAAAGAAAGAAAGAAAGAAAGAAAGAAAGAAAGAGAACGAAATAATGGAAAATCATTTTCTTGGCTGCACCTTTCCAACTTCTATACCTCTTCTCCTGGTAGTTGCAATATGGTATTAGTCTGGAGACAAGGGATAGCAAAAAGGGAATTAAAGAGAGAGATGCCACCCTTAGGAACAGACAGTACATAGGGTAGGTGGGGAAGCTTAATCTGTTGATTGCCAGAAGTACATATGTGCAATCTGTCCTACCAGTGACAGGTGAACCCAAATCATGTCTCCTTGAATTTTTAAGCTAACAAAAAGAAATAAAATTTTCTATATATTAACATTGCCACATTGCTGATAATCTGTACTGAAATAGTCACTGTAGAGAAAACAGTTAATCAGAGACTGTAAATCATGTAGAGTAGACTCATGCCTTACAGACATAGAAAAAGTTATTGTTTGCTGTTAAGAGCACGAAAACTTTTTCCTCTGTCCAGAAGGATGGATAGATAAAGATTGAAATGATATCCTTATAGCACACTCAGAAGAAAATTTGCTTCTATATCTAGAAAACAACCAAATGATTTTAAAATTTTGAGCTTGTGACCAAGAAAATAGCAGTCAGTACTTTATCAGGGCTAGATTAATAACTTATCAGAAATTTTGAAATGCCTTTTTACCACCATAATTGTTAGTGAAGAAGTAAACTATTAGAGACACGTTTGGTAGAAGATACGGATTTCTGTTGATTTCTTCTATGGCAAAAACCAAGGGCAGAACACACTGGTAATTTTGAGATGGTATTCTGAAAATAAGGGTACAGGATTTATTATAGATCAGGCTCAGTAGATGAATGCTTGTAGTTAGTACAAGAACCATCCTGCATTCAATGTCATTTTTAGATAAATCTCAACAAATCCCCCTGTGCTGTAAGGTGGGAAAGACATGAGATGCCTGGGAGCTTGAAAAAAACCTAAAAGTTTGATGAGAGTGGATGTTATAAATGTGTTCTTGTCAACCTTGACAAGAGAATTTCACCTTAGCTCTATGAGTACTAGATATACATTGATAAAAGATAAGTGTGTTTATCTGTATGTGCACTTCAGAATGCAGTTCTCATGGAGGTCAGAAGGAGAATCTGGAACTTGCACAGTTGGAATTCTAAGTAGTTTTGAGGTGCCTGCAAACATGAGTGGTTAAAACTGAACTCAGGTTCTTTGGCAGAACAGTAAATGCTCTTAAGTGCTGACCCACATCTACAGCCCTAGTTTATTACTTCTTTATATATTCTAGATATGCTTCCGTCTAGTATAGCCAGTAGATAATTTTCCATCCATTTGTAATTTGTCTCTCATCTTGCTCATAATTTCTTTGAATGCAAATAGAATTAATTTTATGCAATCACACTTGCTAATTTGTGTTCTTAATTCCTGAGTTATTCGATGAGTATTTCCTCAATGCTTTCTTTATCAGTTTCATAGTTTTGGGACATCAACCAAAATCTTTGATCCATTTGGACTTGATTTTGGAACAGGATAATGGTTTGAGATACTTCTTTTCAATCTCTGGATGGCAGTTTTTGCACTAGAGTTTGTTGAACCTGCTGTCTCTTCTCCATTGTACATATGGAGGAGAGATCGACTATTATTAAATTGTATTTTTCCTGTAGTATATTTTGATAGTGTTTCTCTCTTCTTCCAGTGTACGGATAAGTCACGCCCCTTAGGGGGCGTGCTCACCTCGGGCTAATGTTAGCCTATAAATTTGGCTAGCATGCTCCCAGACGCTGCTTCTGCTTTCCTGGTCTCTGCGGGAATGGTGGTTCTGTAAGTCTATTTCTCCATTAAAGCTGTATATATTTTGACAATCTGTCTGCATTTGTTTACGCTGTTACATTCCAGTTTCTTCCAGGTCCTCTCCAACTCTCTTCCCACCTACCTTTATACTTTATATTCTTTTTCTCTATTCCTTTCTTTTAAAAAAGGAGAACAAAGGCCAAAGATAACAAGAATGAAAACCAAAATGAAGATAAAAAAAAAAAAACAAATAGATACCTAATAGAAGATAAAGTTGAAAGTAGCCTTGAACACACTGGCACAGGAGACCACTTCCTGAATATAACACCAATAGCAGACACTGAGTTAGACAATTAATAAATGGAACCTCCTGAAACTGGGAAGCTTTTGTAAGGCAAAGGACTCGGTCAACAAGACAAAACAGCAATCTACAGAATGGGAAAAAAATATTCAGCAACTCCTCTTCTGACAGAGGGCTGACCTTCAAAATATAAGATAACTCAAGCAACTAGATACCAAAATATCAAATATCTAATTACAAAATGGGGTACAGATTTAAACAGAGAACTCTCAACAAAGGAATCTCTAACAAACAAAAGACACGTAACTACTCAACATCCTTAGCCATCAGGAGAATGCAAGTCAAAATGACTTTGATATTCCATCTTACCCTAATCAGAATGGCTAAACAATAATGACAGATTATACTGAAGAGGATGCAGAGTAAAGGTAACACTTCTTCATTGATGGTGAAAGTACAAACTTAGAAAGCCACTTTTGAAATCAGTATGGTGGTTTCTCAAAAAAATGGGAATCAAACTACTTCACAACCAAGAAATATCACTATTGAATACACCAATATTCAAAGGATGCAGACCCATACCACAAGGATACTTGCTCAACTATGTTCATAACAGCATTATTTATAATAGCCAGAACTTGGAAACAATCTAGATGTCCCTCAACCAAAGAATGGATAAAGAAAAGGTGGTATATTTATACAGTGGAGTACTACTCAGTGATTTAAAAAAATGGCATTTTGAAATTTACAGGCAAATGGATGGAACTAAAAAAACATCCTGAGTGAGGTAACCCAGACATAGAAAGACAAACACAGTATTTACTCACTAATAAGTGAATATTAGCACAAAATAAAGGATAATCAGCCTACAGTCCACAACTCCATAGAAGACAGGAACACTAAGGGAGACATGCATGGATCCTTGGGAAGGGGAAGTACACAAGATCTCCTTAGGAAATCGGCAGCATGAGGGTAAAGGGAATTGTGGTAGGGGAGCAGGGAGGAGAACATGAGGAATTGGAAAGATTGAGTTGAATAAAGGACATGGATGGAGAGCAAGGAAAGGGATACGCTGAAAGAGGGAGCCACTAAAGGGTTAATGAGAAGCCAGGCTCTAGGGAAACTCCCAGGAAACCACAACAATGACCCAAGCTAAGAATCTCAGCAATAGTGGAGAGAGCACCTAAAATGTCCTTCCTGTGTAATCAGATTGATGACTACCTTAATTGTCATCATAGAACCTTCATCCAGGAACTGATGGAAACAGATGCAGAAATCCACAGCTAAGCACTGGGTTGAACTCCTGGAGTCCAGTCACAGAGAAGGAGGAGTGATATTATGAACAAAGGGGTCAAGACCATGATGGGGACACCCACAGAAACAGCTTACTTGAGCTCATTGACCCTGGATTGACAGCTGGGGAACAAGCATAAAACTGAACTAGGACCTCTGAATGTGGGTGACAGTTGTGTGACATAAGCACTTTTTTAGGACACTAACAGTGGGACCAGTATTTACCCCTAGTGCATGATCTGTCTCTTTGGAGCCTGTTTGCTTGGAGGGATACCCTGCTCAGGCTAGCTGCTAGGGGAGGGGAGGGCCTTGGTTCTGCCTCAAGTGAAGTGGCAGACTTTTTTTTTAATATAATTTTTTATTGAAAAAAAAATTTCCGCCTCCTCCCCGCTCCATCCTGGTCTAGGAAGGTGGACATCCAAACTGGCTAGGCTCCCACAAAGCCAGAACATGAAGTAGGATCAAAACCCAGTGGCATTGTCCTTGGCTTCTCAGCAGCCCTCATTGTCCGCCATATTCAGAGAGTCCGGTTTTATCCCATG
>NW_026068276.1:319182-361107 GCF_014885135.2 Alexandromys fortis | reverse complement strand
TAGCATACAGCAGGGCAGGGTTGGGGGTGGGGTGCTGGATCGTGGTAAGAAAGACAGCCCTGCAGAAGGAGCTGGGGGAGGGGGGGTTTGTGCTCTCTTCCGGGACTATTGCCCCTGGATAGCACACACTCACCCGTCCAGATGGAACTCTTCAGCACCTAAACAGAGCCGCCTGGTAGCCCAGTGATCCAGGGACAGAAGGAACGATGGGGCAGGTAGTGCAGGATCCAGGAGAGCACAGGAGCCCCTGGAGCCCAGGCTGAGGGTGCCGGGCTCTCTTAACTGAGGACCTTGAGGCTCACCGCTGTGGGCGGGTAGCCTTAGTGTGAGAGCTTAAAACTGATGTTGAGCACTGGTCCTAGCATACAGCAGGGCCAGTGGCAGACTTTTTTGACTACTTATGGGAGGCCTCACTCTCTCTGAGGAGTGGATGGTAGGTGGGGTGTGGTGCGAAGATGTGAGGAGTGAGAAGATGAGAGGGAGAGTGAACTGGAAGTGGTATACCATTCACAGTGGTTTCACTGGTCTCACTGCAACTTGATATACCATGGCTCACTGGTATCCATGGGGTACCCACATTTTTCTGAAGATAAACAATGGATGAAGAGTGAATTGGGGGGTGGAAGATAGAGGAGGGGGAACTGGGAAGAGAGTAGGAAGAGGAAGCTTTGGTAGGATGTGAAAGGATGACATAAATAGAAATATAAAAATAAATATGAAAAGATAAAACAAATAGACAAAAGAAGCAAAACATCACGAAAATCTACAAAAAAAATCAGTCCATTTGTGTTGTCCAACTACTCCTGTTCATGGAATTGGTTCTGAAGTGCATCAAATACACTCAATAAGACTTCACTGGAGAAAACAGTTTTTCCCTTTGCCAGCAGGTATCAGTTTCACAAAACTTCTTTAGGGGTGAGAGCTGCTCTCCACTTGCTCCTCTCAATCATGAAACACAATCTGAACCTGTACCATTTGAACATGAAGAGGCCTTGTGTGTGCTCACACAGTCTGGGTGAGCTTATATATGTATCAGTGCTGTTGTGTCTGAAAGGCACTGCTTCCTTGGAGTTATTCATCACTTCTGACTATCTATTCTCGTCTACATAGGTTTCTGAGCCTTGAGTTGAAGGAGTTGATGAAGCCATCTCACTGAGGACAATGTGATCCAAAGTTCCCCACTCTCTGTACACTGTCCAGTTGTGGATTTCTGTGTTAGTTCCCATTTACTACAAGAAGAACCTTTTCTGATGAGAGTTGAGTAATACACTGATCAATGAACATAGCAGTATGTCATTATGATTCCATTTATTGCTGTGTTCATCATACAAAATAATAGTTCTAACTTTCTCTTATGTCTTTAACATATTTAGTCTCAGGTTCTTAGAAACTCCAGCCATGTCAGGTATGAGTTCCATTTCATGAAGTGGACTTTAAATCCAGTCAGAAAGTGGCTGGTTACACCCCTAATATTTATGTCATTATTTTACTTGTGTTTCATGCAGGCAGACCACCACTGTAGATTGATGAGTCTGTAGTTGGATTGGTGGATACTTTCCTTCTCTGGTAGAATGCAGAATACCTTCCAGTCCCAACAATGCAAGTCAGTGGTTGTGATGAAGGCTTTAGGTAAGCACCAGCTCAACTTCTCCATTTTCATTGAACTATATAGGTGGTGTCTTCAAAATAGCCTTACCAAAACCTTATGGAGAATAATCCATAGCCTTGGTAATAGCCTATCATGTTTTGTTGTTTCCATGAAACCCCTATAGCCAATTATTCAATAAGATATGTTTCAATGGATGTTTTCAGTTTTTCTCCATTTGGTGTAATGCTGGGTATGGGTTTGTGATATGCAGCCTTCATCCCACTGATATATTTTCCTACTATCCTCAGTGTGTTAGGGATGCTGTAGATTGTCAGATGCATTTTTCTGCATCTGTTGAGATGATCATGTGATTTCTGCCTTGGTCTATTAAAGTTGTCTATAACACTAACTGAATTTTTATGTCAAACCACCTTTCCAACTCTGGAATGAAACCACCTACTACACAGGGAATGATCTTGCTGTTACATACTTGAATTTGGTTTGCATGTATTTTCTTGAGAATATTTGGTTTATGTTCACCAGTGATATTTGTCTATAATTTCCTTTTCCGTTTTTATGATTCCTTATCTGGTTTTGGTTTCAAGGGCATATGGATTTTCTAAAATGTCATTGTTTATATTACTTTCCTTTCTATTCATGAGAACTGTTTGAATAACATTCTTGTTGTGTTTTCATTATATATCTGGCTGAAAATTTACACCAAAATATGGCAAACACTTTAAGAACATCTACCATAAGGACTGGGATTGAAAGAGTAATAAAAATATCTTCCAACAAAAACCTGCCAGACTAGCAGTAGTCCCTGCTGGACAAAAATGGATCTTCCAATAACTAACATCAATGCTATTAAGCTATTAAATTATTCCATTCAACAGAAATGGATGAGTTATCATCCAAATATAGTTATGAAGGCAGTGTAAGCTTGATGACCAAACAAGATTAATACAAAAAAAATTAATATGAACATATATTAAAACACTCTTTTATCTTTTTGAGATAGGGACAGTTATGTCTCCTTAGCCATCCTGGAACTCACTATGTAGATAAGGCTGGTCTTTAACTCACCAGAGACTGTCTATACATCTGCTCCAGACTGCTGGGATTATAGGTATGCTCCACCATGCCCATTTATTTAAAGATTTTTAATATACCTCTTCTAAAACAAATTAAAAACACATTATGTGGGTGGTGGTGGCATGTGCCTTTGTTCTCAGTACTCAGGAGGCAGAAGCAGGCAGATCTCTGAGTTTTAGGTCAGTCTGGACTACAGAGTAAGTTCAAGGACACTGAGAAACCTTGTCTTGAAAAAACAAAACAAAAAGCAGGTTAGATAAAATCATTCATGATGATCCTGTTGGCTTTTTTCCAGAGATGTAAGAATGATGCAAGATGGGGAAATCTGTAAACATAATGTATCACTTAAATGACTTAAAAAAGGATTCACAATAATATCTGGTTAGATGCAAAAAAATACTTTGGATAAAAATTCAACCTCTCTTTGAGACAAATTCCCCAAATAAGGAAAAAATAAAAGGATACTACATTGTACTGGGAAATTTTTATGAACTCGGTCAAACACAGATATATCTTTGAATAGTGAATCTTTTGGGGATACTGGTCTCCATCAGTCTGGCTTTTAGGCATGTCTGACCAGACCTTTCACTGATTGCTGATTGACGTATGGAAGCCAAACATACTGTGGGTCATACAATCCCTGTGCAGATAGACCTGAGAAAAGCAATGGAGAGCAAGCCAGTAGGCACTATTTCTCTGTGGTTCCTTCCTCTGCTCTTGCTTGAGTTTCTGACCTGTCTTCCTTCAGTAATGGACTGTGATAAGGACATGAAAGCAAAATAAAACATCTCCTCTACTAGCCTCTTTTATTCAGTGTTTTATAACAGCAATAGAGAATACTAAAATATATACCAACACTGTAATATTATTTATGAAAAGGAACCAACAATGTAATAAACAGAAAGAAACTGTAGCTATTTCTGCTAAAACCAGGAACAAGATAAGGGCATTCATGTCAACCATTTTGGGAGTAAGGATGGGACAGAATGATTCAAGTAGTCTTCATGTTTTCTATTTTTTTTAAATTACCATGGCTACTCCCCCATTGAAAAGTGGCACAACACTAGTGACCCTGCACCTACACTAGGAGTCATACACTGATGGAAATGACATTAGCAGACTCTGGAAGAGACTTGAATGCACTTTGTGACTACTGAACTCACTGCAGTAATCTGGGACTACTTTTCAGAGGACACCACTGGATACCACACAATGGCACCTGTGGTGAGGAAGGCTAGCTACAATGGATCAAAGTAAAGAAAGCCCATTACACTCAGCTTTCAGCCTTGTAAATGGAGGCTAATTGGAAGAAAAAGTTAAAAGTCTTACTGTTTGATAGTGGGAAAAGAGTGATTATTAAAAACCAAATTACACTTTGGGTCAGTACTTGGTGATTAGGTTGGAAGAACAAAACAGAAGACTTGGTATTGTTTGGCTCATCCACACACCTATCATGAATTTTTCAACATGACATTTACATGAAAATGCAAATGCACTTACTGCACATCCAAAATAGAGCCAAAATATTCTTTCTCCACTGGGCTCTGCACTGCAGCAAGGAAAAAGACACAACCTGTCACCACATCTCCATCCTTGTCTTCATTCTGCTTCATTCTCCAAAAGCACTTGGGGTGAGTGAAACTGGACATGAGGAGAGAGGAGTTCAGGAGTCAGAAGAAGAAACTCAAAGTGAGCATCGGATCCTGCCTCCAAACTCTAAGTTGGTAGTGTGGACTCTGGATGGAGATCAGTTAATCGAATGGATAGCCATGTGTACACAGCTGCTTTTTATGTCTACTGCCAGCTGGAAAGGTCACCTGTGTAGCTGAGATGCTTTGCTCTACAGTTGGCTCCACAGCCCTGGAGAAATATCAAGCAATCACTGACCTTGGGCTCTGTATTTGAGGTCCCTACTGAGGTTAAAAACAAAACAAACAAAAAAAAAAAAAAACATGAGTTGGAAAATACACATGAGGACATTTCAGCCTTAATTCCATGAAAAAAGTTACATCCCTGGACATCAAGGCCCATGGGAGAAAGCAATGTTGCATAATTTGTCCCAGACCAGTGTCAATGAGTTGTTTCCTTGAACACCTTTAGAATGATGTCAACAGAAAAGACCCATGACGATCAGAACTCATGTGGATTCACTCTGCATGTTCTATTCCCAAGTACAAATCAGAAAACATCAGCTTTTTCTGTACAGAATCCACTGTTTTCTCTTATGCAATTTTACTGTGTTAAAGTTAAAACCTTCCTTTTTATTTAAACAGAAAAGGGGAGGTGATGTGGAAGTCTCCACTGTGTGCTGGGGTTACCCTTAATGAATAAAGGAACTGATTTGGACCTATAGCAAGGCAGAACTTAGGTAGGCAGGGAAATCTAGGCTGAATGCTGGGAGAAAGAAGGGTGAAGTCAGAGAGATGCCATAGAGCTGCTGCCAAAGATAGACATGCTGAAACTTTCCTGATAGGCCATGACCTCCTGGTGATATACAGATTAATAGAAATGGTTTAAATTAATGTGTAAGAGTAAGCCAATAAGAAACTAGAGCTAATGGATCAAACAATGATTTAATTAATATAGTTTCTGTGTGATTATTGCTGGTCTAAGCTAGCCAGATGGCCAAAAAACAACAAATGGTGCCTCCTCTAATATTTTCCTTTATTCAGAAAGATCAAACCTCTCTTTATCTCTTTTGTGTCTTTGCCAGGTTTATATTTGCTAGATGTTAGATATTACAAAAGTGTTGTGTGTGTGAATCTTTCATTATAAAATAATGGGCTTCCTTAGAATGTTTTCTTTTTCCACTCTTTCTCCCTTCCCACCCACTCTCTCAGTTTTTGAAACAGAATTTTTTGTGTAACCCTCAATATCTAGAACTCACTATGTAGACCAGGCTGACCTTAAAATCAGACATCTGTCTGCCTATACCTCTCTTGTGCTGGGTTTAAACTGTGGAGCCAACAGGAACTGACGGTTGCTTTCACACATACATATATAAACATATATACATATAAACACATATATATTTGTATGTGTATATATGTATATATAAGCAATTTGTTCTCAATGTGACTCTACAAGAAACAAGATCCATAAATATTATTCCCAACAGAGAAAAGAGAAAATCCAGACAGATTCACTGCCAAATCTACTGAACTATGAAGTTAGAGCTAACCGCTGAAATCTATTCCTAGCAACTACATCGTGCAGTTAATAATAATAAATCTGCTGTAACTCTACCACCTAAAGGATCTTCCACCATCTTCTGACCTCTATGGGCACTTACATGCAAATAACTCTACACAGACATACACAAATAGTTTTAAAAGTAATAACAATACATAAAAGACAAACTAGAGTTACATACATTTATGAGAACTTCTGAAACTCACCAGTCTGTTTACTAACATAAAAGTTTTATAAAGGGTTAGTATATAATATATACATATATATTAACCTCAATTAATACCTCTTCCTTGCTAGGCCTGGAGTTGGTTTGCTTTCCTTCTTAAGCTGTGTTAAGGAACTAACTCTGCTGATGGAATAGCTTATGGTTTGTTTTTTTTTTCAGTTCAAATTTGTTAGACCTCATGGCCCATATGAAGGCTCTCAGTGGAGTCTGAAAAGGTTGTCTATTGGGTTGAACTTCTCTGTAGGCACCAGAAGGAATCAGTTCCCCTTAGAAGGTTTCTAGCTCTCAGGTTAGGATACCTCCTCAGAATAATTGTATTATAGAGAATAGCAATATTAGGAGGTATAGCCTTGTTAGAGTAGGTGTAGTATTGTTAGTGGAGGTGTTTCACAGTGATGGCAGGCTTTGAGGTCTTACGTGCTCCAGCTATGCACAGTGTGGAACACAGATCACTTCATGTTGCCTGCAGATTAAGATAAAGAACTCTCAGTTCCTTCCCCACCATCATATCTGTCTTCACACCTCCATGCTTCCCATCATGATGACAGCCATCTAAACTTCTGAAATTGTAAATGCTTTCCTTTTTAAGAGCTGCCATTGATTTGGTGTCTCTTAGCAGCAATAATAATCATGACTAAGAATGAAGATCTAAGGAAGTAATTTCACGTGTTAAAAGTTGTAAAGGTAAAAGAATGTGAACACTTAATTTGTGAACAAAGACAAAGGGATTTGATGTGTGAAAAGGATATGGAAAATAAATATTTCATATTTATTTCTCTCTTTTATGTTATTGTTCTACTAAAATTTCAAAGTTTCAGATTCTTAACATTAATTAATAGAGTTCTGATAAGCTTTAGTCTAGTCTTGAATACATACTACCCACTATTATCATAGTCACAAGCTTAAAAAATATAAAATCCCTTTGGCTATTTCTTTGGTATAGATTTAAAGGTGCTTCTCATTATCCTGAAATTCTTTATATATCCATCCCTCTATAAGAAAAAAATGTTCATTCTTTAAACACTATACTTTTGTTATAACTCTAAGGCATGAGTCTACTATAGTTGTTTTACAGATGCCTGTTTACTGCTATCTCTACCATTAGAATTTCAGTACAGATTATAGCCAGTGGCAATGCCAATATATCCAAAACTTTACCATTTTTTGTAAACTAAAAAATAAATCTTGTAAGCTTCAAAGAGTCATAACTTGGATCAAACTGTCACTGTTGTTTGACCTGTGACAGTTTGTGCTGTGTTGCAAACAGACTCTAGATAAGTACTGTGTACTCTTGTCTATCAACAGTTTAAGCATATCCATCTACTTACTGCCCATTCCTAAGGTGAGCTCATTCTCTCTCTCTCTCTCTCTCTCTCTCTCTCTCTCTCTCTCTCTCTCTCTCTCTCTCTCTTTCTCTTTCTCATCTTTATTTGCTTGCTACTCCTTGTCTTCAAACTACTATTACACTCCAACTACGAGGAGCAAAAGTATAGAAAATTTAAGGGTATAGCCATGAAAAAGTTTTTCCATTAAGTTCTTTAACTTTACATTTTTTTCTCTGAATTTGTTTCATCAGATATCTAATCACTTAAAGAATGCAAACTGCTCCAAATTAAAACCATTTAGTCATATATTTACTGAAAAATATCAATGCAAACTAGGTGCTTCATATGGAATTTCTAACTTGAACCAGAATTTTCAGACTGCTCCAAAGCTATTTGCACTTTTCTAGCCACAGGTGGTTGGTCACCCAGAAACTGAAAAGGAAGCAAAGACATGTCACTCAGGCTGCACCCTTCTCCTTCCTAGCAATCATGATCAGCACTCTTACCTTCCCAGAAGCTGACCACAACATCCTATCTTCAGCTAAGAAACAGTCACAGATAGATTACAATGGACTTTATCATTAAAAAAAGAAAGAAGGAAGAGAAAATAAAAGCTGGTATGTCAGACAAAATGATAATACTGAAAAATGGCTAATTGTAGTGTCTCTTAGCATTCCAAAGTGAATGCTGACCTTCAACCTCTTTGGGCTAGTACGTGCTATAAAGTCCACACATGTATCTAATATCCTGGTTAATTTTAGCTCCTCTCACACCATGCCCTATGGTAAACTTCTTCAGTTCATGGGTTTCCTTTCCTCAACTTCTGACCCCTACATACCTCTCCTTTCTTGGTTCTCTGTCTATTCTTGTTTTCTTTCTCTCTCTTTCTCTCTCTCTCTCTCTCTCTCTCTCTCTCTCTCTCTCTCTCTCTCTCATCTGTGTCTCTGTTGGTCTGCTTTTCTTGCTCCCTATATCATGGACTGGCTGTTTCTGCTGACCATGTTCTGTCTACTAATTTCACTCCCTGCTCTGGACTCTTGCAGATACCTATGACTGTATTCTCAATCATGTTTACCAGAAAAACTTCCTCTTAACCATAAAATAGAAAGGCAATATTGTGTTCTTTCTCCCATCTGCACATTCAGATTTAGTATAAGTGAGTCTATATAACATATGAGCAGAGGGGGATTGTGTTGGAAGAAAGTACTAACAGGAGCAAAAGAATAGGACTGGACAGGAGAGAAGAAATACTGAGTAAATTACAAAGATGTGCATGTATATATCATAGTTTCATAATGAAATCCATTATTTTATACATTCACTAAAAATTAGCAAAAAGTAGAAAATGTGAAATGCAAGTATAATATATTGAGCAGAAATGTATGTTTATAAAGATCTTACAACATAGGTTATTTGAATGAGGTTTCAAAGTCTCCAATACAATTTATTTCTTTTGCTTAAATGTCACAGAGTAAAAATTGTTTGCAGTTTCTTGTAGTTTTTATGTGTAAAATATTACCAAGATTGTTTTTAAGCTGGAATTCTATGAAGCAAACTGGAGTTAGCTAATAATGTATAACAAACCAGTAACACAAAAAGCAAAATGACTTAAGACTCCGTCATTCAGGGCTGGAAAGATGAGTCAGAGCTTAAGAGCATAGTACTATCCTTATATATGAGCTGAGTTCAGTTCCTATGACACAAGCTGGTAGCTCACAGTAATAAGTAGCTGCAATCCATGGAACCAATGCAATCTTCCGGTCTCTGAAGGAACTACACACTGAAATGTGTACACACACACACACACACACACACACACACACAACTCAAACTGCCATTACTCTACTACTACTGATATTAATATTCCTACTAGTAATTATTTTAAGACACCACAATTCAGTAATAGAATTTATTATAGGACCACACCCAGTCATTCACATATACAACAGACAGGAAAATAAACACTATTATCCACACATGATTTAAAGGTTTTAATAATTTATTACCATGGGAAAAGGCTTGGAGAAAAACCAGCCATTCTTTCCTGGAATACTTTATCAAAGGTCTCAGCTTGGGCTACTGTAAAGTGATTCTTCCAGTCCCCAGTTGTGCCTGGAAAACGTGAAGCAGACACAAAGATGCATTATAGATGATCTTAACACTGCTCTCTCTCCTTCCATCTCATGCTCTTAAACATCTTCTTGACAAGGATCACACAGCTCATAAAGAGGAACTAGCAGTAACTCTATGACAAATAT
The DNA here is from genome assembly GCF_014885135.2 of Alexandromys fortis. Classification (NCBI taxonomy): domain Eukaryota; kingdom Metazoa; phylum Chordata; class Mammalia; order Rodentia; family Cricetidae; genus Alexandromys; species Alexandromys fortis. The sequence continues at coordinate 351,423 of NW_026068276.1, read as the reverse complement.
TTCTGATGCATTGAAATAATATACATTGGACCTCTTTGGAAATAATGTCCCACCTTCTCTTATTCTTACCTTATCAACTACATAGTCTAATAGCATCGACACGAGCCCTACCTTTTCCATGCCCAGATTATTCCTGCTTCCCAATATACCTATTTCTATCACACTACCCAACCAGACTTTCTTATCACTATTGTCCAAACAGATGTCAATTGTTCTTTCTACATTTTAGTGTTTACTTATACAAGTTTTGCAAAGCACGAAGATAATTTTTAAAATATCATTTAAAACTGATTTTATTTATGTGTGCATAGGTGCACATGAATACAGGTGCCTGCACAGTTTGGAGATAAAAGATCTCGTGGAGCTGGAAACACACACAGTTGTGACCTACATGGCAGTCATCTTGATGACTCCATCAGATGTGGGAGACCCAGCAACTGCCCACTGTGAATGGCCAATGATTTCCCTTTTCAGTTATTATGTTGTTTAGTGATGCATGAAGATACACATAATTTCATCCCCTGTCCTTTATGCAAAATTTGGTTTCTCATCAATGCATTCTAATGTTCCTTTTGTTGAAATGTTGAATTATCTAACTGCTCACACTGCATTCCATGTTCCTTCATTATGGAGAGCTGATATCATCCACATATTCATTTCTCGTTCTTTTGTTTCCTTATTACTGCCACTGTAATCATCTCTTTCAACATGTCTTACCTCCGTGTAGAATCCTGAAGCCCTTATTTGTGCTGTATTTCATTTTCATAGTTGTGATGCATTGATATGCTCCACATATTTCCATTTTGTTACAGGTTTAGAATATGTATCTAATATATTTGAAAGGTAAAATGATTCTTATATTGACAAAGGCTTCATTAATTAAAGCATATCTGACATATAGAAAATGCTCAGTATGGGCTTGTTGAGAGAATTAATCAAAGGGTGAGAAAGATTTTGGCATTTTATTCATTTTGCTGATGAAATATTAGCTCTTGAGATGTTACTTAGCATGGTAGTGATAGACTCAGATTTGAAACGAAAAAGATTATCAATGGAAAATATGTTTTTCTTATCAATTTACTTTCTGTAACTATCAAGTAAGTTCATTGTAAATCCATAATGGCATTTATAAAAGAAAATATAAATAATTTATAATTAAATGATGCTTATTGATATATCATATTCATATAATATACTATTAGTTGAAATGACTATAAGAGTGTCACCTGTTAAGATAGGAGTCTATCAGTATCCATTGCTAAAATCATCTTCATTATTATCTTCATCATTAGAAAATATTTTATTACTGTTTCTCACAGTATGTCTGGATCCCAGTAAACAAGACTGGATGCTGGCCTGTTAGAATCTCAGCAATTTTAATATAACTGCCCACTGGAATGATTAAGTGCAGATGAGGGAAGCATGTTTGCAGGTACACATATGAAATTCTAAGTCCAAGTATGTCAAAATCCTGTGCACCTAACAAGCAGATATCTCTCTTCATTTGTTCTTCCTAAAAATATCCTTAAATTCTACTTTGTCAGGGAGCAGGAAGGCACTAATTTGTGATGACTTAGCTTTTTTGGAAAGGAACTTCCTCATAGTTGTAGAAGCTGTAGGTCTCACAAAATATTATTGCCTAGACCTTCCCTGGCTTTTCTTGTTCTGCAGATAATGAGTTTCCCTTTAGATCTTCTTCCCTCTGTGTCTCAGATTAATGACTTTCAGGACACCATTGAAGATAATTATTGACTAAGAACTTTGTCTAGGAAACATCTATTGTGAAGTAATGAGGGCCAAAACCTTTGAAGTTTGTCAGAAGACATTTTTTCCAATGTCTTGATTATGAAAATGTCTTCATAAAAGTTCCGTCAAACAAAAAGTAAAAGATTGGGCTTTAACATCTCTTTTTTCTCTATTTCCTGAAATATCTAAATATGGAATCATAATGACCAAAATTGTTTGTTGAAAATTATGGATTACTGTTTAAAACCAGTTTAATCTTATCTAGCCAGATGATAAAGTTTCACAGGTAGAGAGTAGATTTTCAAGTAGCTCTTCAGCAGCATGAAAAGATATTTTTCTATATCCTGAGAAGAACAACTAAGAAAATTTAAAAAGATCTAGCATGTTCCTCTAGTATAACACTTAGCACAACTTTTCATGCACTGTGATTTAGAAATTTAGGCATATTGGGTAAACATGAAATTAACTTTAGAATTAATCTTTGATCTGCTAATACCTTCCAGATTGCAAAAGTAAGCAATCAGATGTAGGAATTTACAAGGTGAACTTTATCCTCGTGCATTTTATTTTTTCAAAAATATTTCCAAACATAACTATCTCAGCATCCTCTATACAAAACTCATGAACCATGATAGGGAACATGAAGTTGATTTCCCCTTCAATGACCTGGCTTCAGTGGTAATCATGGTTTATCTTGTATGTTATTACAAGGAAAATAATTTCCCAAAATAAAAGTTACATGCCAATGCAAAAGAAATGGATGTCACATATAATTAGTATGATAATTTAATTACAAAAGTCTTATAGTGATATATCAAATTATTTGACAGAACTAATACACACGCACACACACACACACACACACACACACTTCCTCCTCAGGTATCTCTGATATATGAAAAATTACATGTTTTGGAAGAGAATAAACTAAAATCCTATTGTATTTTCATACTAGAAAAATCTTCCTGGAAAAAAGAAAATGAGATTTTTTCCTCATGAACTTGACTCCTAAATTCTATAACATTTGTTCCAGCGTGTCTGCGACAAAATATTTGCTTTCTTTTCTTTTCTTTTTTTTTTTTTTTTGCTTTTTGTTACTTTCCATAAACTTCCCTATTAAACAATCCATTACATAAGTTTTGGCATTTAATTACAGCCCCTTTTTTCCCACATACTGTTTTACTTCTGTCAAATACTCATTCATTACATTAAATCCAAGAATATGCAATTTCTCTTAAGTGAGACCTTCAATTCTAGCACAGAGAACTCTGTCCTACAGAGTCTGGATTACATACTCTGAGGTTATCTGTCAACAGCAATGGAATCTTAATGAGGACTTAGTCCTTAGTATATAGATGGCCATATCCTTGGAGGTGACGAGAATGTGTGCTCAAAACTGAGTCCAAATATTCTGTTGTAAGGACAACAATATTATTGAATAAAATGAAATCTGCTAACCTATTTATATTACTTATCTCTATGTATAATCCAGATATCTTTATATTCTAGCATGTAGTAAGAGGTTGCTTGTAGGTTCCTAGCAGCCCAGCTATCTTAGACCAGAAATAATCACACAGAAACTGTATTAATTAAATCACTGCTTGGCCCATTAGCTCTAGCTTCTTATTGGCTAACTCTTACATATTAATTTAAGTCATTTCTTTTAATCTGTGTATTGCCATGTGGCTTTGGCTTACCAGCTAAAGTTTCAGCTTGTCTGAATCTGGCAGTGGCTCCATGGTTTCTCTCTCTGACTCCACCCTTCTTTTTCCCACCATTCAGCCTAGCTTTCCCTACCTACCTAAGTTCTACCTTGTCCATAGGTCCAAAGCAGTTCCTTTATTCATTAATGGTAACCACAGCACACAGAGGGGACTCCCACATCACTAGTACTAGATTCTCAAATGGTAGGGTGGAAGAGAACCATAGGTTAAGTCTGAAGCACGTAAATTATTGGAAGAAGAAAATTAAACGCACAACTCTTCACTTTCTGCATCTATACCCAATTCCTTACATATCCCCAAAGACCTGACATATGACTCCCTCCTTCTTCAACCTAGAGTCTCATATCACCAATTATTTGCAAATTAAGTTTAGGTGAGACTTCATGTATGATTCATTGTTGCAAAATTTCTCCTTAAGTTCACAGCTATGAAACCACACCCACGGCCTTCTCCCAGCATAGAGAGGTAGTAGAGACATAGAAAAGATGAACATTCTCATTCCAAGAGAGATAATTCAGAACAAAGATAGTAGTTCTGAGCCTGAAGCAATCCCAAATTAGGTTGGCAAATGCCATCAAATTTTAACACTGATGAATAATTTGCTTAGTTTTATGGTGTCTACTATCTATCACCAAGCAATCTTCGCGAGTTTAACATCTTTTCCAGTGACTCGTCAAGTGTTTTTTATGATTATGATCTCAGATATTTCTTTGGCCCATGAGATAAACATTTTCTTTAGAGTTGAGATCTAAGATACAGACAGCCTTGGTGCGACATGTCTACCCATTTGCTTTTCATACATGGCATTGGATACAACCATTTGCAATCACAAAATGGACTCACAGAATAAATAATATTTTTAGAGTTTCAGAAGCCCACATCATCACTATGGAAAGATTCTATCTAAGATTTTTGAGAAACTATGAGTGATAAGAAATATCTACTGATACATTACTGAGAACTTCTCAGTGTTTCAGTGGCACTATAATCAACAGGCATGTTCCAACATAATTTGTAGCTCAAAAGTTTCTTCACCTTTTCTCATAAGAATCAAATCTTTAATAATTATATTTTCTGGGAGGACACTATAATTAGACATGTTGTTTTCTTTCATGGCTTGGAAGGAGCTATACTTGAGGACCAAATCCAGCTCATCTAGCTCCAATTTCTTTCCAAGAAAATCACAGATCTTCTCTGTAGTTCCCCTTGTATCCTGAAACAAAAGGAAACAAAAAATGAGGGTAAGAAACATAAATCTCTGAAAGAATAAATGTTGTGAATAGGACTGTGGATGTAGGAGAAAAAAGAGACATAGGAGAGAGCCATGGTCCTGCCTCAACTTGATATACCAGACTTTGCAGACATCCCATGGGAGACCTTATCTTCTATGAGGAGTGGGTGGGTTTAGGATGCAGGGAAGGTGGATGGAATTGGGAGGAGTGTAGTGAGGGGGAACTGTGGTTGGTATGTAAAATGAAAAAAAAATCTTTTTAATAGAAAACTAGTGAATAAAAAAGAGGCAGGAAGAAAGAAATGGTACCATTAAACAAAACAAAAAGTACTAAATGGGACTTAGAAATGAAAGAGGACACTTAGAGGGGACAGTAGTTGGTTTGCAATTTGGCTGGACCTACAAGACAGAAGCCCCGTTTGAGGTGTAGATCCACACAAGTCCTAAAAAGAAGCCTAAGAAAAACAGAGGGCGTCTAAGCCCACAAAAATGGAAGACAATCACAGCTTCTTGGTAGCTGCATTTTTTTTCAGACTGGCTCTTGTTATAGGAAGACCACTTGTTTGTTCCCAGCTTCTCGGACCTGAAATAACCACACAGAAACTATATTATTCCCAGTATTGTTTGGCTAATAACAATATTAAACATATTTCTGGCTAAATCCTATATGCTAAACTAACCCATCTCTATTAATTTGTCTATTGCCATGTGACTGTAGGTTACTGGTAAAGTTTTGGCATGTTTGTTTCTGGTGGTGGATTCATGACTTCTCCCTGAATCTGCCTTCCTTCTCCCAGTATTCAGTTTAGTTTTTCCCACCTAGCTCTACTCTACCCTATCAGGACAAGCTAGTTTCTTTATTTGTTAACTAAGCATATTCACAGCATACAAAGGAGAATCCCACATCAGGCTCAGTTTGCTGGAATCAAGCAAAAGTGTGGCTCTTTTAAAAAAAATGCTTCCTGAATCAGCATTAGAACCAAAAACTGAATGACATCTTTGGGAAAAGGCTTCCTGGATGTGCTGTAGCATGAACTTTCAGGAGATCTTACCACTGAGCATATAAATGGAGTTTGTTAGCTACGTGCTTCAGTTGCTTAAAGGTATCATAGATCCAGAGTCCCTTGAGCTGAGGCAGTGAGTATGGCTTGCAGAAGCAGTGAACCTACCTCTGCTGTGTTGGGCTGGGTGGAGACAATGGGCAAGGCTTGGGAGGTGATCCTAGCCATACCCACTTAGTATTTTATAAAAGGTGCACCTGATCAGACAATGCTTATAGATATGCAATAAAGCCAGATTCAGACAAAAATAAACCTCTGAATGGGTCACAGTATGTCTAAAAAATGTATGTAGGCTTGGGAAAGAGTAGAAAAAGTATTTAGACAAGAGTATAGACAGCCATAGATTAAAGCAGTAAAGATAATAAAATAAATATTAAAAAGTAATAGAGTAATATAAAAATATGTGAAAAATGGAAAATACAGAGAGTCTGGATTGTAAATATTATTGTGTTTTCCTTGAATTTTTAACTGTAATGAGATTTATGATTCTGGGGATTGCTAAGTTAAACCAGTATATTTATTTTAAAGGTATCTTGGCTTCAAAATTTGAGTCTAAGGCTATGTTACCTTGGAAAAGAGGTTTTGCTTTTGTTTCTACAGAGAATGAGAATGTACAGATTCAGTCTAGGCCAATATAGTTTGATAGAATAAGAGACCCCCAAAAGGTCTCCAAGAACCTTGAAATACTTCTCTCCACAAAGTGCAGGAAGTACTTTAGAAAAGAACCTACACACAAATTCATAAAATGATTGCTTATAAATAATTATTTTCATTTAAAGGGAGTTGAATAGAAGTGATTAAAGGTCAGCCAAGTTCTAAAAAAAAATAAGGGGAATATGATATAAAGGTGAATACTTTTCATTGGTTTATATCTTGATCTATTAATACAAATTTAAGATTGATTTTGTTACACTTTATGTACACACACATTTCTGCTCTTGTTTCAGGTATTATGTTTCTGAAATTCATTTAAAACTGTAATGAAATACAGATTAATAGATAACCATCTGTAATAACCAAACATTTAATTTTGCTAGTTAGGTTTTCTAGATATATAGAGATATATTTTAGTTAGATTGATAATATTCAGCACTCTAAAGACCTACATAATATGGCATTTAAAAGGATTTAAGAATTTAGGCTTATCTCAAAAGTGAGACATATCTGCTTCTGGTAGCACCAATCTACTTCAAGAGGTTTATAGCCATTGAAAAAGACTCATTATGGAATTTGCGCTCAGTTTGACAAGATTAGCAATTTAGGCAAGAAACTACTCTTGCCTGGACTGCTTGATGAAATGCTGTATGAAGTCATGCAGAATTCACAGAAAAGTGAATGCTAAACTTTCCAAAATATGGCATGATCATTCAGGGTTCCTGCTTCATGAAAGAGTCTGCCAGACATTCTACAGGACACAGAAGAAAGCAACTGTTGGATTTTGACATTACAAGGCAGAATAAATCTTCCATTTTCCTGCCTTATGAAAAAGTCTGCTGGATACTATGGGTCTATAGGATGACGATAGATGCCCCAACATTACAGATGAACTTTTGGTGACAATGAGATTTCTCTTTCCATTATGGAGTTTTAGATGTTACTTACAATGTACTTCCTGCTTACTTAGTTTATATTATATCCTTTTGTGCCTTTGAAGAATTGAAGACAGATAGTTACAGTTATAATTTTCCTTATTTATGATAAAAGATAAATTAGTTATAAAACCTTAAACTTACAAAGATAGGATAGTTGATGGAGTATAATTTGCCAAATGTAGATGGACTAAATATTGTAACTATTATTCTTGCTTGATAACTGTTTTGTATATGTAAATTTACTATGTTAAAGCTAAAACTTTCCTTTTCATTTAGAAAGAAAAGGAGAGGTGGTATGGGATTCCTCTCTGTATGCTGTGAATTTGTTTTATTATCATTGACTTATAAAGAAGCTGCTTCATTGTATGGCAGGTCAAAATAAAGTCAGGTGGGAAATTTGAACAGAGAGGGAGTAGGTGGAGTAAGAAGATAACATGTAGCTGCCAAAGATGACAGATGCACAGAACCTTACCTAGTAAGACACAGCCTTGTGGTGATAGTGATACTCAGATTAATAGAAATGGGTTAATTTAAGATGTAAGAGGTAGTTAATAAGAAACCTGAGCTAATAGGCCAACCAGTGATGTAATTAATATAGTTTCTTTATGATTACTTGGGTCTGAGCAGTTGGGAAATAAATGAGTAGTCTCAGATTACAAGGCTAGGATGTCTTTTAGGTAGAAGAGGATACTAGAGTGAGAACCCCATATAGCTGATGCTCTCCTCAAGCTTTCATTGTAGGGAATGAAGACCTTGAACATCTCATTTGCCTTCTTCTTTATCTATAGTGTTGTATTCACAGGTATGCTAACACACCTACTAAATGCAATGGGATGCTTCTTCTTGAGACAATATCTCCGGAACCCTGCCTGGTGAGATGGAAATTGCTATGGGAGGCCAAACTGACCTCAACATCAAAGAGGTCAGAGATTCATGTACCTGGCTTTGCCTCCTAAGTGCTGGAATTAATGGTGTATATCACTATAGTCAACCTGTCCTCAGTTTCTTTAGGAGACTAGAAATAATCCTAGAAAGTGATGGAAATGAAAGCAACGTGCAAACAGAATTTGAGAGAGATTAATGGTTTTTTTTAACTATTAAAAGGAAAACATTTAATTGAGATGGTGGCTTACAGTTTCAGAGATTCAGTCCATTATCATCATGGAGGGGAGCATGGTGACATGCAGGCAGACATGGTGCTGGAGGAGCTGCTACATGTTGATACGCAGTCAACAGGAGTTACACTGTCTTTATGGATAGCTGGACCACATATGAGACCTCAAAGCCTACCTCCACAGAGTCACATTTGCTACAACAAGAACATACCATCTCCAACAAAGCCATATCCCTTAACAGTGAAGCAAACAATATTTGGAGACTGGTAGACACTGAGTGTCTGACAAGCAGCAGGCATCAAAGAACCTTCACCCAGTAAGTGAACGGCTGTGCTTGGGTACTCCCTGTGTTTACTACTGGAGAGCCAGGTGTATGGCTGGGGTGTTGCTGCTGCTTTAAAAGAAAATGTACCCCAAAGGGAGTGGCACTGTTAGGGGGTATGGCTTTGTTGAAGATTAATGTTTATACCATATATAATACAACTGACAATAATATAGTTTTAAAACATTTTCACAATAATGTTCTCAATTATTATTATTTGGAAATACTTTTGGGAGATTTTATTTTGTTTTGAGTTATGATCTCATGCTGTAACTCAGTTGAACATTACATTCACAATCTTTCTGTTTCAGATACTTATGCTAAAATTATAACTGTGTTCTGCCATGACTAGATCAATCCTGGGAGACAATCATAATTGACAGAATCTTTGCTGGCGACATCTCTCTTAATTCTAGTCCTTTATTGGGTCCTTAAATATATTACTGAATCAAAACTTTCATTACACATTTTATCACAACTTCCCTTAATAATTCACTGGAGTGTAAAGAACCATGGCAATAACTGAGAAGAATGTGTTGAATGCTTGAAAAGAAGACTTATGGGAAACTGTATTACCCTTCAGGAAAGAGAGCTGGGTAATTAAGCTTACTAAATAAAGTTGAATTTTATAATGAGAATGTAAAAAAATTTACAAACTCAAGACAGTCTTTGGTTTTGTTAATTATGAGAAAAGTTAGTGTTCCTAGAAGAAAACATTAAGAGGTCAAAATCTTTTTAAATGATCCAATTTCCAGTTTTTATTGCTCTTTAATTTCATGAAAAATTACTTTTCATACTCCTGTCAGGGAAGTCTGTTGTCTGATAGCAGATTTTTACCTTTTCTCATGCTCTTTCAGATCCAATCCCCAAGTCTACTTCCCAATTCTGTCACATAAAATCTGTGGCAAATCACCCCAGTTAGAGTGGATCCCACAGATTTCCTCCTCCTAACAAAACTGTTCCAACACAAAGCATGATCTCAACTCCCAACTTGAGCAAACATTTCTTGGGAAATTGCATGCTACTTTGTCCAGAGAACATATAAGCTAACTATAGATATTAATGTTCCCATCATCCCTTTGAGTCCAATCTTCCAGTTTTTTGCTCAGCTCAACAACAGAACACCTATATCAGGTCTCACAATCTCTAAAGGATCTCACAATACCTCCCAATCTCAGTACCTCAACGAAATGCTTTGTCCCACACATCAACTCCAACAAGAATTACCTAGTATCCCATAGGCAAGCTTCACAGGGAAGCAGGTACTGTAAAAACATATCTTCACATCTCATTTTTTTTCTCAAATGCTTGATGTGGGAGTGATTTCTTATTAATAAAGAAACTGCCTAGGCCCATTTGATAGGCCAACCCTTAGGTAGGTGGAGAAAACAGAACAGGATGCTGGGAAAAAGAAGCTGAGTGAGGAGTCGCCATGATTCTCCAGCTCCAGACAGATGCAGGTTAAGATCCTCCCTGGTAAGCCAGCTCGTGGACTACATAGAATATTAGAAATGGGTTAGAACAATATGTAAGAACTAGGCAATAAGAAGCTGGACTAGCCTGGCCAGGCAGTGTTTGAAAGAATACAGTTTCCGTGTAATTATTTCGGGCATAAGCTAGCCATGCAGGCGGCCGGGTGCCAGGGACGCAGCACCAAAGCTCCTACTTCAACAAATGCTAGAGTCATAGTTTCATGGCAAGCTCTGTGTAGACTATGTGCTGCAGCCTCCTTTACCAAATGCTGCTCTCTCAAGTGGTGCACACAAATATGAACTTCCAAAGTTGCATTTAAGTACTCATTGCTTTATTCTAGTCCTCAAATTAAGCAAACACTCAGTAAGGACCCACAGGCAACTCTAACCAGGAAAAAAAGTAAGTTAACCTCAGATTTTCATGCTTACCATCATTATTCTAAGGTCAAACCTCAATTAATTTTTCCATACCTTTGTATACAAGAACTTCTGCTGTGGCCTCTCCTCACTCAGGGGTCCCATTCCCAAGTAACTTAATAAGCAGAAACTGTGGCAGACTCCGATTCCTTCACTCCTGTGAATATTCTTATGCCCTTTCCTTGCCTATTCCCATATCTAAGTGTGATATTTCTATATCCAAAAGGCATCAGGATCACAGAATTTCTTACCTGGCTAGACACAACCACCACACTCTGCTGAGTACTACTCAGTGCAACATAAAATAAAGAAGGAAGAACCAGGCCAACAAAGACAGGATCAGATATCATCATCTAAAATTACAATTTTTGCAAATTCAGCTGCCAATATGTTACACACAAAAACAAAACCAGTAACATCCAGAAGAGTATGTCTTCTCTAGAGCCCAGGCACATTACTACAAGAGGCAATACATATTACAACTTACCTGTAGAACAAGAAAAAGACATTTAAAAATCCTGCAAGGTATAATAGAGTTCTTTAAAATAGAAATGGAAAAATACCTTAAAGAAACGTATGAAAACACAAACAATGGAAGGAAATGAATAAAAAATCAAGGAATCTCAGAGATAAGTTACATGAACAGAATACAAAAGATGGACAATAGACTCACAGTCATTGAAGAATCATCAGAGAAAAAATATATACATTTGTCAAAATTTTCAAATCTCAAAACATTCACATCACAAAATATTCAAGATATCTGGGACAACAAGAACTAACTAAATCTTTTAGTATAAGCAGAGGAAGAAGAGAAAAAAACCCAAGTCAGTGCCACAGGAAATGCTGACAACCTCATAGAATTAAGTTTTCCTAACTTAAGAAAGTAGATTCCCATTTAAATAAAATAAGATTGCAGAACATCAAATATACTGAATAGATAAAAAATACCCTCAGAACATAGTAAAAAAATTTTAAACAAAGAACACAAATTATGGATGGATAGGCAAGGACTGGAATGGGAGGATCTAGTGGAGAAGGGGAAAGAAGATAGACTTGAGGAAGGGAATATGAAGAAAGACAGCTAAAATTAAGGGACATTTCAGGAAAACTATATATACAGCATATTATAGTAGAAACTTCTTAAAAATATGTATATATGCACACACAAATTTGAAGGCAATCTAAATAATATACACTAATAATAGCAGAGATGGTGTCCCAAATGGCCATCTTTTGTTACCAAAGGAAGGTTCCAGTATTGAGATTGTGTTACCTTAATTGAGTTGTTAGCCAAAGATATTGCATGTGTACTTCTAAACAACACAGGCTGTTTCCAAGACTATAAGTTATTCTTCACAAATTGACAACAAGGCCCCATAACTAAAGACATCTTCATTACTCATGGAACACGGAGATGCTGGGCTGCTGACTACATAAAGCTTTCACCTCTACACCAGCATCACTGTTAGAGGAAGGTACTCTGCATGCTATCCAAAGAAAATGTAAACATGAAGCCATCCAAAAATTCTTTGATCTACAGTGGTGCGCTATGTACAAGATATAATAGATCAATGATGGCACAAAGCTTATAGTATAACAAACCAATAACTGATTTTATTTCAGGCCCACTCCTTAGGCTCCTCAAGATGAATCCCATATCTTACACTGCTTTGATGACCAGGGGCTAAATAGCCTGTGGACCCAGGGTAAAACTAAATAATACTGATCTAAAAATGTAGTGACAAAATGACTCCTGATGATAGGCTGCTATGCTCAGATAAGTGCTAAGTCAGACAGCATCAGAGAAGCTTTCTCATGAAGCAATTTGGAACAAATAGAGAGAGTCACAGGCAGACAATAAAGAGAGTGGGATATATTTGAACAATAAGCCTTAAATGTTAAGTCTCCAACAAACCTCTCTCATTAGAACTCAGAGAACAAATCTGAGGAAGAAGAAGTCAGAGGAGAAGGAGGACGATGAGGAAAGAAGAAGAAGAAGAAGAAGAAGAAGAAGAAGAAGAAGAAGAAGAAGAAGAAGAAGAAGAAGAAGAAGAAGAAGAAGAAGAAGAAGAAGAAGAAGAAGAAAGAAAGAAGAGGAGGAGCAGAAGGGGGAGGAAGAAAAGGGGGGAGGAGGAGAAGAAGGAGAAGGAGAAGAAGAAGAAGAAGAAGAAGAAGAAGAAGAAGAAGAAGAAGAAGAAGAAGAAGAAGAAGAAGAAATGATGTGACTGTGACAGTCAGAGAAGAGTGAGGACAGCAAGAAAACAAGGCCCTCCACATCAACATGAGAAAAGTTCATATGAAACAAAAGACTCTGGCAGCATGCATAGTGACAAACAAGCCTGCACCTGTCCTCTGCTTATATAATAGGGCTTTCAGTTTAGTGTTTATATAGACTTCCTGAATGAACAAACAAGTTAGTTTCTGCCTGTTACTTGTCTTGTGCTATTTTCTTTCTGTTTATTTATCTTGTCCAACTTTGAAGTGATAATAGTTTCATTAAATTGTTGTTTTATTTTTTATATTTTAAAATATGAGTTAGTGAGTGATTGAATGAATGAATGAATGAATGAATGAATGAATGAATGAAAAATCTAACCACTAGAGTAGATGTTAACAACTGAATTTTTATTTATACCTGCTGGGAGAATCAGTTGTCTCCAATGCAGTAACAGTGGATACATAAGCCACTGCACAGCAGTCTTCATATTGAAGAGTAGTTGACCAACAGATAATAGCCTCCACAGTTTTTTGGGGGGTGCTTTTATTTGGTTATAGTTCATTGTTTTTGGTTTTGGAGGTATTGATTTATTTGGGAGGAAATATTGTTTTATTGGCTTTGTTTTTGAGAAAGAATTTAAGATTGGGAGGGCAAGGAAGAGGAGAAAATTTGGAAGGAATTGTGAGAGAGAAATAATATGATCAAAATATGATTAAATTTAAAAAGTGTCTTGAATAATAAAAATAAAGTAAGAAAAAACAAGAAGCTACACCTATTTGTAACCTTCATACTCACCAGAGTCTACTTCTATAAGTAAACAGAGGCTGTAAGATTGCTTCTTTTCCTTCTTAACTTAATTTTTCAACAGTTCTAAGCATTGATATATGTTTTCTCTGACAGACCTAATTATCAGAACTTTTTTTCTTGCTCAGTAAAATGTCCAATGAATAGCTTTAGTTTTCCAATGTAAATGGTGGTTACGTTCCATCTATAACTTCCGAGTCACTTAAATTAATGAGCTACTGATGAAATAAGAATACTTTTGTGCTTATATTCAAAGTGTCACTGTTATATGTATATCATAAAAGGGAATAATTTTAACTAAATGATAAAAAATATGCAAATAAATTTAAAAGTTATTTCAAGGTTGATCTCAAACCCACCATGCAAACAAGGATGACCCATGAATATGTCTCTATATCCAAGTTCTAGGTTTATATTCATGAGACGCCATGCCAAGTTTTTCTTTCAGATTTTAAAATATTATTTGAGGCACATGTAATATTAAGGATATTTATAACCTTAAATTGGATATTTTAATTAAATAAACCCTGCAATGATCATATAAGGGCATGGGCTCTCAATCTTTTTAAAGATATGCCATTACTTGATGTTGAAACATTTTATGTAGTTTCTAATAAGACATCTCCAGTGTATCCTAGCCCACCATGTAGAATCCTCTGTACTGAAGAGCACAGAACACCATCTTCCCAGCTGGCTCTACCTGTACACACCTTGCAGATTTGAATATCACTCAGTGCTCATCATGTGACTTCAGCACTTTGCTGTTCCAGGATTCACAGATGGATTCCGTGCCTTGATTGCTTTTCTTGTGGTCAGGGGAGATGACATAACTGACCAGTGTGTTATTAGCTTTGTTGAGTGTGTTGCAAAGACAGAATTAGAAAACCTATAGTTCAAGTGTGAACTAAAGAAAACATGTGTGGTTGACCAGGAGGCTGGAGATCAAATCCTTGATGCAGGTCCACAACGACATAGAACATAATCTCACTTTAAGTAATTGTTCATGAACTTGACACTGACAGAACAGGCGGATGGGGAAAGACGGATGTGGGGTTCTGCATGAAGTGGTTTGTTGGAGGTTGTTTGGCTGCTGTGAGAATGATACTCACCTTTATCATGTCTTCATAGCTTACTAGTAAAAAGTTGTCCCTTGCTCTCATGGAAAGCCAGGCACGGGTATGTTCAAACCATGATCCATATATCACTGTGTGAGGGGAGGAGGAAATTTTGATTACATAGAATAAAAGTGAAGTCTGTCTGGTATTCTTCACCTTTCTGAAAATGTCAGACAGCTTTACTAAGGAAAGTCCAAAGATTATTTACAGTATTCAATATAACGTTTTTCTAGTAGCTATATCAGAAGAGCACTGGGTGGTAAAAAAAAAAAAAAAAAAAAAAAAAAAAAAGTTCATGAGGTTGTTCCACGCTGAAGCAAAGCTCTGATGGGTGAAATTTGGATAGAAAAAGCTCCAGATACTTTGGCCCCTTGTTATACTGGTATGCTGTTACATATTTGCTGCTGCCATTATTCTCTGGTATGTGTCATTCTGTGAATGGGCATGAAGTGATCACCACTCCCTTTAATGTAGTATGATTATCCCATGGAAATATACAATTCTACTGGGAATTTTTACCTGTGGATCATTATAAAAAATATTTCCTCACAAGATGAGCTATTTAACAGAAGTAATGATTTTATACAATAACAATGTTAGTTTAAACAGGATTTTGATGTTTGGTCTTTAGTAAATATAGTAATTGATTATGATAGAAAATAGTATAATGTGAAAGTTATATAGGTAAAAACAAGATATGGTGTTGTCCCTGCACCTGATGAAGCAGGGCTTGGAAAGAATAGATGATAAGAAGAACTAAATGTCACACAGCTAGTTTTTCATGGGGAGTCATATAGACTGTGGATTAGGTTAATGATTAAGAAAAACATTTGTGTCTCAAAAGCTAAGTTATCTGAAGTAATTTTAGACTTATTGTTAAGAGATGTATTCATGGGATTTGGTGTACATCATAGCTAAATAAAGCTTTAAATATGACTGAAGTATAGATAATATGTTTCTGTTAATAATTTTGAGGTAAAAATCCTGGGGAATCAAAATTAAAAATGCACAGAATTTAGTGAGGGACTCACTGACGTCAAAGAACATTAACAATTGTATCATTGTTATTATTAGCTAATGTGCTTTATTCTTAGAATGGGTTAGTGATCAAAGATGATTATTAATTCCTTGGGCCCATTTCTGCCATCAGCTTCTTGATATAAAAAAGCAGTTTATTAACGGGTATGCACCTTGAGGATTTAAAATAGAGATGACTCTTTCATATATAAAGTTTAGGTTTGTGATTTTTTTTTTAAATTCCTTGTAATATTGCCTTTTGAGATAAGAACAAAAGTGATTGATCCTTTCATTGAAATCACAAAATGCAGCCTGCTGATTAAAAATATGTTGCTTGTCTAAACTTTGTTCATCTGTAATGTGCTGTTTAGATACAAATGTATGTGACTTGTTGAGATAATGGTTTTCATTTGTAAATGTAGTATTTTTAATCATATAAAAGAAATGAAAAAATGTATTTTAACCTATGTTCACTGTAATAATTCACTTGAAAAATAGAATGTAACCATATTTCAATGCTTATGTTGTCTGAGAGATATATAGTTGGGATATATAGTCAGCAAAAGAAGAAAGAAAGAACAATAAAGAGATATGATGATGAAAAGACTCTGAAAGTGTGTGCATGTTTCTTTTCCTTTTTTGCAGGCTGCAGAGAGTTCAGTTTAGTCCCCCTCGTTGACTGCTGAAAAATTTTTACTCTCTCAGAGAGAAAATTCAAGTTCTGTGATTAATTCACCAAGTTCATGGTTTCCACATTGTGCCTTCACTGTGGAGAGTCATCCTCATAGCAGTGACTAAGTTCGAAAATAACACAGTGAGCTGATAAGATTAAATTTCTTAGTAAACTTATCACCTGACAACTTTACTTTTAATGCCACGAGGAGACATCCACTTGGAAGCATGCAGTGATATAGACATGAATTGTTGAAAACTGATCACAATAATACAGAAATCCAGAGTGGTGTGGGCATAGCCAGATTTGGACTTTTAAATGTCACCATGTCTGGGGAACTTTCTTAACCCTTTCTGAGGGAATTAACCTCCCAGTGGCATTCACCTCTATTGTTCAATAGTGTCTCCACAAGACACAAGCTTCCAAAACACAGATACTAGAGACCTCCCAGGCATAGACTCTCACACTCTCCCCAATGCTTTATTGGCATTCCCAGTGCTACTGTGATGTGTTTTCAACATTTACAGTGTCATCACTGTTCCTGGAATAGCTTTCCTCTCTGTTAATATTTTAGCCTCTACGCCACACTTGCGTTGTTGTTCCTCATTATTTGAAAAGCTAACTTAATCAAGCCAAGAAAAAAAAAAACAAGAGTTAAGCCAGGATTGGAGCAATAGGATATGTGAATTCAAAGTGTCTAAGATTTGAGTGAAAACTGGAGGTAAATGATCTATGGAGAGACTGTAGACAGAAAAAGAAATGACAATACATGACAGTATTAAGTCACTTAAAGTGATTGAAACTGGGGTTAGGTTATGATTTAGTAAAAAAAAAAATGCCTTGATTGTGTGAGAACCTGAGTATGAATACCCAGAAATCTATAGCATTGGATATTGAGATAGGAGAAATCCCAAAAGCTTGGGACCTGCTAATCTCATACATACACAGCAAAGAACTAGAAGAGACTGTCTCAAACAAGGTAGATATTAAAGCTCAACACCTGATGTATTGTCTGTCTTTAGCACAAGAACACACACTTTTACACTTTTGCATTCAAACTATCAAAAATACACATATCTATACATATCAAAAGAAAAGCTAAAAGTCAAGCTTTTATTTATCTGTAATGCCAAAACTCAGGAGATAGTGACAAGAGATGTCTAGGTGTTCAATGTTATTTTCAAGAACATAGTGTATTACTATTCTACCTTGGATACAACATTTCCTGACTCAAATCAAAAAGCTGCAAGTAAGGGAACCAAAAATAAGCCGATGACACATAACTAAATAATAATTAACAGGGCTTCTGCCTTGGAAATTGTTTTAAAAGATATTTGTGTTTTGGGGGACAGGGACTGCAAAAGGTATGTCAACAAGGCTGGTTCAGTCTTGTTGACAAGATGGCCTTGAAATATTTACCACATTAGTGTTGCAATCACGGGTTTGCACCATCCTATCCAGCCTGAATATTTGATATTTTGTTATATTTTAATTGCTATATATCAAGTGATGAAATTTGGTGGCTGACTCTGAAAACAAAAAACCACAAGATCTGAGTGTTAGTGGGTAGTAATATTAAAAAAAAAAAGAGAAGTAAATACCTGCTTCCTGGTTAAGTGTGCTAGGAAGAAAGCAAGATTCAATGACAGAGATGGAAAGAATATCTTATATTATGTTAGAAAGGAAGAATCTACTCAACACCTTCATCTGTTGAGTGAAATCAAATAAAGATACGATTCAAGGTTGTATGACATCATCAGTAAACATATTAATGAACAGAGTGAGGGGAATAAATCATCAAGTAGAAAGATATAGAAAGAGATGGGGAGAAGTAGGAGGGGGTAGAAAAAGAAATAGGATTTATAGGTAGATATTTGGAGAATATGAAAGGTCCTAGAAACTTGTAGTTAATGAAATAATTTTAAAATTTTATATTTTTTTATTTTTGTATATGATTGTGAGATTTTTATGATTATGAGACTTTGTGTGTGTGCCTGCCAAGATGAGAAAAGTGTTTCAGTTCTCCTGAAGCTGGAGTCATGGAGACTGTGAATCACTCTGTGTGTAAGTGCTGGGAAATAAACTCCCCTCCTCTGAAAAGAATCATGTGGGGGTTTTTTTGTTTTTTTTTTTTTGTTTTTTGTTTTTTTTACCGCTGAGCCATTTCTCAAGCTCCTAATTGCATAAATTTGAAAAGTAAGCCATATTGGACAATGAAAAATGGAAATGAGCACAAAATAATTTAAAAAATAAATAAATTATAAATGAAGTAAATAGAGACGGCAATGAGTTAGAGTATGTATCCTGTTAATCTGAAAAGCAGTTCTCAGTCTCAGGAATCCACATAAATTAGAAGCACACATGTGACTCCACAAAGCTGTTCCCAGGTTAGAACATATGTTCTGTGAAATGTGTGTACCCACACAGACATTGAAGACAACATACTCATCAGGTCATAATAAATGAGATGTTTTAAAAAGGGAAAAAGTCACAGTATGAAAGCAAGACAAAGGATGTGGGACAGTACAATAAGAGCAAAGATAACATAACAAGAAGATATGAGTGTGATTTCTAAGATATTTGTGACTCTATGAAAAGTACAAATCTAAGGTTCATCAGTCTAAAACATTTTAAAAACAATTTCCCAAATTTAAGAAAAGAGACATTGTATTGCATAGTTTCCACTGTTAACTAGACTCAACCTATAAACATCTTATAACAGAATTTTAAGGAGAAATTGCTTATGTCACATTAATCTTTGGACATGTTATTAAGTGATTATCTGGATTGTAAATGGATGATTTAGAAGGTGAATCACATTGTGTTTGGTCTCATTTGCTACTAATGGGGGATCAGAAAAGTATAAGTGAAGAGAAAGCTAACTGAGGACAAGAAAGCAAGTGTAAATATAGTTGTCTACATGTTCTTGACTGTTAACATATTACTTTAACTTCCTGACAAGTCTTCTCATTGATAATAAACTTTAACTCGGAGTTGAAAATAAAATAAACCCTTTTTTCTCTAGGTGGGTTTTTGTTAGAACAGATGCCAATTCAGATATTGGCAGAATTTAGGACATAACATAGACACAGTCAGTGATGGAGGAAGGTCATTGGTTAATTAATAAAGAAACTGCTTGGCCCTGATAGGTTAGAACATAGGTGGGTGGAGTAAACAGAACAGAATGCTGGGAGCAAGTGGAAGTGAGTTCATATGCCATGCTCCCCTCTGCCGGGCAGACGCGATGGAGCTCTGACCCAGGATGGACTTAGGCTAGAATCTTCCCGGTAAGTGCACCTTGGGGTGCTACACACATTATTAGAAATGGGCTAGTCCAGGTGCGAGAGTTAGCTAAGAAAAGGGTAGATATAATGGGCCAAGCAGTGTTTAAAAGAATACAGTTTGTGTGTTGTTATTTCGGAGCATAAGCTAGCCAGGCAGCTGGGAGCCGGGCTGAGGGAAGAGGCCCACAACTCCTACTACACAATCAGAAAGAAACTCCCATAATAATATTATAATTAAACAAAGAAAGTATATTTAAATTGACAAGAGAAAAATCACCAAGTCATGATGTGCAAGTGACTTCTTTCTAATCTGTTGCTTTCATTGGTTAATTAAAAAAGAAACTGCTTGGCCTTTGATAGGACAAAACATTAGGTAGGCAGAGTAGACAGAACAGAATGCTGGGAGAAAGAAGCCGAGTCAGTCACCATGATTCTCCCACTCCAGACAGAAGCAGGTTAAGATCTTTCCTGGTAAGCCAGCTTGTGGTGCTACAGAGAATATTAGAAATGGGCTAGATCAATATGTAAGAGCTAGCCAATAAGAGGTTAAAATGAATGGGCCAAGCAGTGTTCCAAAGAATACAGTTTCCATGTAATTATTTCGGGTAAAGTTAGCCTGATGGTGGGAAGCGCGCCTCTGTTCCTCACATCAAAGTCAAATGTAAAAAAAAAAAAAAAAAAAAAAAAAAAAAAAAAAAAAAAAAAAAAAAAAAAAAAAAAAAAAAAAAAAAAAAAAAAAAAAAAAAAAAGAAAGAAAATAAACAGGTAGGGATGGAGGGAAGGTTCAGCAGTTAAAAGAATACAAGTCTGTTCTAGTGAATCAGGATACAATTTCTAGTACCCATATGATAGCTCACAATGCCTACTTCCAGCCTCTGTGGGCATTAGACACATATACTTCAACATACATCATGAAAGAAAAGCACTTCTACACATAAAATAAAATAAACATACTTTATCAGGCCTACCACCCCCTCTTTCCTGCAGCTCTGGTGTCTTAGGAAAACACAGCAAAGATCAGGTCTGCTCAACTCATCTACCACCAAGGTCCAGAGTAATGGTCTTGAGCTGGTTTACCTCAATATAGAGACTATCCATGAATTTATGGATAATATGGAAGTGCCCAGTCCCGTGGAAGCATAGCTACAGGATGACTCTGAGCATTGGTAGGATATCTGAGAAGAATCTGGATGAGGCTCTAGTACTGATTATTTATCAGAAGCCAGAGGCCCTGAACCAGATTAAATACTCATTACAGTGACATTTGCAAGTAATGCTGTTTGGTAAAAAGAGTGTTCTGCATGATCAGCCACAGCCTGATGAATTCTTCTAGATCTTCAGAGAACAAGAATGCTTTTTGATCTGTTCCATAAAAGAAGTCACACCAACAAAATATTTCTGTGATGTATCATCTTGATAAAACAAAGCAGACAAAAAGTCAAAAAAATACACAATAATGCCTATAATTTACATAGATAAAAACTTCTCACCAAAACCTTTCTAACCAAATTCAGTAACTCATCAAAGAATATTAAAATGAGTGAATAGGTAAATTTCTTGCTACCAAACCTGATGAACTAAATCCACATGGCAAAAAAAAAAAAAAAAAAAAAAAAAAAAAAAAAAAAAGAAAAAAAAAAATCACATTTTTATCTTTTTTTTGCTGTGATAAAATACTATGAAAAAGGTAACTTAAGGAAGATAAAGCTTATTTTTGGCCTGGGTATTCAGAGATCTTAGAACAAATGTTGAGGTAGAGTATAGGATCTGAAAGCTGAGAGTTCATTTCCTCAACTCCGAGAAACAGAGCAAGGAAACTGGTGAAGTGGCTTAATAATTTAATCTCTCAAACTCACACTCACTGATATACTTTCACTATCAAGGCTGTGCCTCATAAATCTTCTAAAATAGTATCATCAGCTGTTTGAAACAAGTATTCATATGCCTGCGTCTTTGTGAAGGCATTTGTCATTTAAACCAGCATAGCATAAATGATAATATCTATATTAGTACTGGAAATGTTGTCAGGGTGGTGTGTCAAAACTGTTACTGTGCCCTGTTTTCAGTTGTGCATGAGAATAGGCAGGCTTTACAGTTAGACTTGAAATTCTGATAAGCCTTGAATCCACAAAAACGTTGAATGTAGAGGAATAAGATGGAACCCAGTAGAGGCTATATAATATACAATAGGATAGGGATATAGCAAAGTTAGTTAACTTATATGGATTTGGGTGTTTGAGCCCCAGCATTAAATAAACAGAATATGGAAATAGGTACTTGAAGTCCTAGGACAGAAGAGGTAGATACAGTAGGAGGAGACCTTCAAGGTTGTCATTGGTAATATGGAAAGTTCAAACTCAGCCTAAGCTACATCATACATATGTATGTAAACCTCCTTCAGCTCCTAGACTCAACAGGATAGTCACCATAACCAGTCAAAATAAGTTGCTAATGACTCTGGATTCTTAATAAGGTTTTTATTAGCAAAGAAAAAATAACCAGATACAAGAACATCTCTGGGATTTTTGATGACACAGATAACCTTAAATAGAAAGAAATGTAAATGAAGGTCAATATACATATTCCCAAACTTAGTGGCACAATTTATGTGAGATATCAATCAAATATTCATGATGTTTCCAAAAAACTTTTATTCTGTTTATTTGGACAAAATATATACAGAAGTGAAAATTATCTATAATCATAATATCTTTTGATAATCTAATTTGACTATAGAAATGTAAAACAAATTTACTGAAGTCACTGAGATGATTAAAAACACCCACTGTAAAAGGATATCTTATATAAACAGGGTGCTTCTTGGTAGAATAAATTCAATGTGCATTTGATTAAAGATTTGTCAACAAATGGACACTGACCTTGGCCTTGGAACTAAAGAAAGACTTGGGGAAAAGATGGATGGGAAGGTGGGAAATCATGAGGCGTGGTCCTTTTTGATTGGTTAATTCTAGATACCCTCTTTTAGACTCTATCCAGGGTGAGCGTTCCCAGATAGGCA
Organism: Alexandromys fortis; assembly: GCF_014885135.2. Lineage (NCBI taxonomy): Eukaryota > Metazoa > Chordata > Mammalia > Rodentia > Cricetidae > Alexandromys > Alexandromys fortis. The sequence goes on along the minus strand of NW_026068276.1, from coordinate 328,610 downwards.
CAGATTGAATCCACTTGGGATTCCCCTTGGTTTGAATCAAGCAGACAGTCTCAACAAGCCAGTTAGTTCCTGAAGAAAAAAAGAAAACTTATAGTCATTCATTCAAACACTGATTGTGAAAAAAGGCCTCAAGTTGAAATATTTTTATTCAATTTACAGTGCAGATGTTTCCAACCACACAGAGATGTGGTTTTCACAATGTCCACATGGTTTAAGTACAAAGTATATTTCTCCAGGACATTCCCAATGCTTACCTGGCAAAGTTGAGACTTTATATTCAATAAACCCACCTACCAGTTGAAAATCCCCTACAGTTCTGGGCCCTTATCATTCTACATTCTGGTACAGTGAATAAACCTTTCTCAGATATTTCCCAGGGATGCAACTGTGGAATCTGTCCATGAAACTTGCTCTTTTTATTTAAAACATTGCCATTGAGATGTACCCTCATCGCTGTGTGTGGTTGAGTATTGCTACAGTAAAGGTAAATAAATTCCCTTGTGTCTATTTTCCCCACACACACACTTGTATCTGTGTTTATATGCTTATTTGTCAAAGGATGTTTCTCTAGCTCTGCTCTGGGCTATCTTCTGGATCCTTTACCTGCATTCCACTACCCTTGCTTCACCATGTTATTACAGTTTCAATGTCAGCAACCTAGTACTTACCCACGCTCAATTCTTTTGGCACCCACCAAACAACCCTCCCTCAATTGCCCATGATGTCTTTTTTGTTCCTTCAGTTTTGAGACTCTTTCCATTACCTAGACAAGGTTCGTGTCCTTGTCCATGGACCTAATATGCATGCTGTTAGGATTCCAGCTTTGGTCACCTGTTTAGATCGTAGCAAAGGTTGAGAAGTAAAATATATAGTGTAGGAAAGAAATCACTAACATCCCATAGTTTGTTCTGAAATGTGCTACAATTAGGAAAAGAGTAGATATTGCAACAGCCAGCCAAAGGTTACTATTTAAGCAGTTGTGAACTTACTCAGATGTCTTACTGGAGAATTCCTCTACCTGTCATTGTCCTCTTCTCCGTACATTCTTACAACCATGCCTTTTCCTCTAGGTGCTATTTCTTCTGTTAATTCTCATCAATCCCGCTCTTCCACTTTCTTTTCTACACTAATGCCAGAAACAGACTAATGCCAGAGACTGCTTTATGTTATACTGTCTATAAGTTGGTACTCTGATCCCACAGGTTAGGGTAGAGTTGTTTCATTAAGTGGAAATACTCTCACTCACCAAGCCCACAGAGTGTTGAACATATGAGATACATAAAGCACTCCAGTCATCACCAAAATTAGTAAATATAAAAGCTCTAACCTTTCCCAGACACTTAAGATCATTTTCCGTGATGGTCCTTACCAGATTTTGGGTAACTCAGTATGACTGTGTCTTCATCTCTGAATCCAAACTTATTGTGGCACTCTCCAATAATTTCTTTTTCATGATCTAGAACAGGGAAAGGTATTCCTTCAAACCAGAGGAAGTCTGACATGGCAAATACTTCTTTTTGGGTGCTCTTAGGATTCCGATATTGGCCCCCTGTTTTGATTATAGCAAATTATGAGAGGTAAAAGGTACAGTGTAGACAAATAAATCATTAACATCCCATAGTTTGTTACGAAATGGAATATGGGTAGCAAGAAATAGATATTGCAACAGTCATCCAAAGGTCGCTGTATTAAGCAATTGTGAACTCATTCAGAAATCATTCTGGAAAATTGTGAGGTTGAGGTTATGACTCCAAACCAGTAACTCAATAACAAGTAGTTGGACATAGAAAAAAACCATAATTTAAAATGTTTTCAATAAGACACTGAGGGTTATTTCACTCTTTTGTATCTGTTGAGGTTTGCATTGTTACCAAGTATGTGGTCAAGTTTAGAGAAGGTTCCATGAGGTGCAAAGAAGGTATATTCTTTTGTGTTTGGGTGAAATGTTCTATAGATGTCTGTTACATCAGTTTGAGTCATGGCATCTGCTAGTTCTCTTATTTCTCTGTTAAGTTTCTATCTGGTTGACCTGCCCATTGCAGAAGAATGGTGTCTTAACATCTCCTACTATTACCATGTGGGATTTGATGTGCTATTTAAGCTTTAGTAATTTTTTATTGTTTTTTATATGTGGGTGCTCCTGTATTTGGGGCATAGATGTTCAGGATTGAGATTTCATCTTGATTGATTTTTTTCCTATGATGAGTATGAAGTGTCCTTTACCATCTTGTCTGATTTATCAGTTTGAAGTCTACTTTATTAGATATTAGGATAGCTACTTCTGCTTTTATTCCTGGGTACATTTGATTGGAAAATCTTTTTCCATCCCTTTACACTGAGGTAAAATCTTTATTTGAGGTTTAGGTGTATTTCTTATATACAGCAGAAGGGTGGGTCCTGCTTTCACATGTATTCTGTTTGCTTATTTTTTTAGGTGAATTGAGCCCATTGGTATTAAGAGATATTAATGGCCAATGTTACATTTTGATGGTAGTATTTGTGTGTGGTATTCAACCTACCTGAGACCCAGCAACACCACCCTTGGGAATATACTCAAAAGATGCTCAATTATACTATAAGGACATTAGTTCAGCTAGGTTAATAGATGCATTATTTACAATAGCCAGAAACGACCTAGATGCTCCTCAAACAAAGAATGGATAAAGAAAAATGCGGCCTATTTACACAATGTAATACTACTCAGCTATGGAAACAAATTAAATCTACAAATTGTCACAGAAATGGTTGGAACTAAATAAAACCATTTCAAATGATGTAACCCAGATGCAAAAATATGAGTATGGTATGTACCTACTTATAAGCAGATACTAGATGTAAAACAAAGGATAATGAGCCCATGACCCCAGAGAAACTAAGTGACAAGGAGAACCCCAAGAGAAATATATGTTAATCCTACTGGGAAGGGGAAATAGACAAAATCTCATAAGAAACTATGTTTGATGGTGGTGGGGACAGAATGAAGGCAGAAGCGGAAAGTGAAGGGAGAAGTAAGGGTGGTAGGACAAGATGAGAGAAAGGGATGGGGAAGATGGGGAAGGATAGTGACAGAGAGAAAGGAAAGTGATATCTTGATTGAGGGATCCATTATGTGGCTAGCACAAGATGTGGTATTAGAGAAATTTACAAAAATCCACAAAGATGACCCCAGATAAGACCCTAAGAAATAATGGAGAGGGTGCCTGAACTAGCCTTGTGCTGTAGTCAGATTGATGACTATCTTCATTGTCATCATAGAACCTTCATCCAGCAGCTGATAGAAGCAGAGGCAGAGATTCACAGTGGAGCGAGAGCTGAGCTTCCAAAGTCCAGTTGAAGTGTGAAAGGAGTGAGAATATTAGCAATAAGGTCAAGACCATGATGGAGATACCCCTGATGGAGTTTACCTGAGTTAATGGGAAACTACCACCTCCAGCATAGGACCAAACTAGGCCCTCTGAATGTGAGTGACAATGACTGAATGTGAGTGTATATGACTGGGGCAGACTGGGGGGACCCTGACAGTGGGACCAGAATTTATCCCCACTGCTTATCCTTACTTTTTAAGAACCCATTTTATTTGGAGGGGTATCTTCCTTACCCTATATATAGTGGAAGGCTTTGGTCCTGCCTCAAAACAATATGTGTTGTCTACTCCCCATGGGAAGCCTTACCCTCTCTAAGAAGTGGATGCAGGTGGAGTGGACATGAATGTGGAGAGAACTGTAGCAGAGGATTAAGTAGGAATTGGGATTATTATGTAAAATGAGAAAATATAGTTTTTTAATAAATAAATTTAAAAATTAAATAATAAAAATAAAATGTTTTTGATACAATTTAGCTTTCAGAATAGTTTCACCTTTACAGAAAAATTACAGAGATCATACCAAATGCTGTCATGTAACATTCTTTATCTTGAATGTGTAGTTGGCGTTTTTGAGAAACTCATAGCTCCCTAACTGTACTATATGATTCCCATATCCTTCTTCCCCTCCATTGCATCCCTCCATTTCTCATCTTTATGATCCCTTCTTCAATTTTCACTTCTATGTGTATGGTATTACATGTATCTATGACCTACTGAGTCAAATTAGCTCTGTTTGTATGGGAATATAGCCTTAGTTAAGCACTTGGGATTGGACATTCAGTATAATATTTCCACTCCAGAGGCAGCAGATTCTTCCTCGTTCAGCAGACAATGATCTGTTGTATTCTTTTGTCTACAGGTAAGACCATGTAGAATTTTGCCCGTCCTCATTTGTTTACCAACTTATACCTTTATGGTGGTTCTTTTTGTTAAATATGTTAATGAAAGTTTATAGGCATATTTGCCTGTCATGGCTATGGGATGTATTCTATTGATGGGCATCCTGGGCCTCTGAAGTCTTTCTGTCCTCTATTCCATTGTTTTTACCAAGCCATAGGTTGAAGAGATATACTGGAGATGCATCAGTTGGCATTGGACACATTAAAGTCAATTATTCTCTACATTTTGACAAGTTGTGTGACTTCATGATAATCTTTATATATTGAAAAAAGAAGTTTCTTTATGAGGAGTGAGAACTTTATTTACCTGTGGGTATAAAGACAAGTATTTAGAGAACAGCTAGAAAGTACACTTGTTTAGGAAACTGGCAGCAATGGGTTCATAAGTCACTTGAACTTATGACCTCTCCAGGCCCAAATGGTTGGCTGTGTTTAAAGTACCAGACATGGCTTTCCTCTCTTTGAATGAGTCCTTAGTTCAATTACACAGCATTGAAATTTTCCCAAGATAAAAGAACCACTATTGCACCATCGAAGATAACCTGAAATCCAGTTATTTTTACGGATCACAGATATCACATCTGTGTAGGATAAGTGATTGCTCCTCTCTCTTGGCTGTTTTTTAATTTTTTGAAAGCCATTTCTCAGAAACATGGTACCAGATCATTTTTAATTCAATTTCCCCAATATCTGTGGCTGATTTGCTTTGTCTCTTCAGCAATAGAGTCATAGCTTCAAGTTCTATGAGCCAATCAAGGGTAACAATAGCTGTTAATGTTTTGGAGGTCTCTTAGGCTACCCTGACCAAAATCCTGAGAGGAGATTTGTCTTGCATGGTACTGGGTCTTTTTTGATATATAGTCCATAGTACTTGGGTAGTATTATCAGTATAAAAGGTAAAACATCACTAAAATACATGTTAATACATGCACATTGTATGTGATCTTAGATAAATATTAGATAGCCAGAGTCTATATCTTTTCAAACATCTTTAGTAATATTTATTCTTTCTTATTCACAGTCACTTTGTATTATCATCTATGTCCACTGCTCACTTAAATCTCCTTGATTGGGAACTTCCTTCAGCCAATGACATTAGGAAGGCTAGACCAGGTTGGGGCGTGACTTTTGGGTTCCCAAAAAGCCACAATCCAGCCCACAATGCTTGCTATCTTGTTCCTGTGCTCCACATCTTGAGGATAGCTCCCCTTCTTGTTCCATGAGTTTTCTGCCTTTAATAAAGAAAGACCTTGGAGTCATCTTGGGATTATTTGACTTGTGCTCACCCTTTAAAATGTTCTGCTTCATCTGGTGCCCAGCCTGGTGTGGGGCTTCGTCCATACTCTCTCTTCAGAATGCCCAGGCACCTCTGTGTGGCTCCTGTTTTGCCAGTTCTGTGCATTCCCTGCTAGCATCTGGCAACCAACCTTCCACCCCCTCATCTGTCACTGTTAATCAGTTCCATCTTGAGCATGCTCCTGCCTCTGCAGCCAGCGATCCTTGTGGCATGCACAGTCCCTGACTCACAACTGACAGAACTTTAGGCTTTCTTCTTATTCTAGTCAGCAACTCTCAGAATCACTATGATAGTCATTAATAACTGCTCTTAATTTGTTAAACAAAGCATATATTTCAGTACCTAAGTAAGCACCACATGTAGTGTGCCACAGTTTGTTCTCTTGGCCACATAGCTACAACTGTGACACATATTGTCGAATAAAGACTATTACACGTATTCCAATTTACTGTACTTGCCTTACAATAGGTAAGATCTGAAAAACTACAAAACAGCAATAATAGTTCAGGAGTTTAATAATTATTTTGTATATGCTTTGGATGGTATTCTGAAAGGCATAAATGATTTTCCTTATTCATCCATTTATTTGATTCTAGAGATTGGTTTTGTTTTTCATATTATCTCATTAAGAAAATGGTTTGATAACAGAGCCAAGAATGCTGCACTTTTAGGAATGATACACTTTTTTATGGACTAATAATGAACAGCTAGTTTTGAAGATCAATAAGAAGAAGAGGGATAGCATCAGTTTGACAGAAAAAATCCAGTCAATGTTGAAGGGTGCTGAGACATTATCTGAGAGAATTCAAACTGATGACTTTAATAATTGGGATCTGTCAAAAAGTTATGATAGATTAATGGATAAGATATCTCTCCAATAAGGAAATATGCACACCATAAATATTATGTCCAAAAATAAGACATTATCTATACTGGACAAATTTACTACCTTCAAATATTCAATGAGGACATTCACTGGGCAGGAGATTCAGATTTTATAAAAGGCAGTGATAAAAAGATTCGAAAGATTGAGGGAAATTATTGAAAATAATGAGCAAGGAGATCCATCCAGAGTGGTGAGTGAGTGGTCACCCAGCCAGCCAGTCCCAGGGAACAAAGTCCAGGCCCCCTTCAATTTCCTAAACTTCTCTGGCCATCCAGTTGGATGCCTTCCTGGCTACTGAATTTCTTTATTTACCCCATCCCATCTTGCCCACAAGCACTCCTTTTCATCTGTGGGGTCCTTGGATCCCCCATCTCAGCCTGCTTCAGGGTGGAGGGGATCTGAGAGCCACCTCTAGTGCTGAGGGGACCTAAGAGAGGGCAGACCAAGAACCCCCCCCCCCAAGTACACAGACAGCCACAGCAAAGATTGGACCAAGACACCAAGACTCTCCTGGCAGCATTTGAAGGAAGAGATGGGCAGGTGCCAATGCAAGAATTCCTCCAAAAATGTGAAAAGCAATGTGATAACAACAGAATCCAGTGAGCACACAATAGGAAGACTTGAACACCCTATTCCTAAAGAAGTAGAAGAAATCGACTTTAAACGTAACCTTATGAAAATGATGGAGACCCTTAAACAGGAAGTGAAAAACTCCCTTAAAGAAATGGAAGAGAAGACACACAAAAAGTTAGAAGAAATTAATAAATCCTCAAAGATACCCAAGAAAACTAAAAAAAGGCAATCAAACAGGTAAAGAAAACAGTTCAAGACTTGAAGAATAAAAGGGAGGTAATAAAGAAAACACAAACCAAGGGACGGCTGGATATGGAAAATCTGGGTAAAAGAATAGGAACTACAGAGACAGTATTACCAACAGAATACAAGAGATAGAAGAAATAATCTCATGTGCTGAAGATACAATAGAGGAAATATATGCATTGATCAAAGAAAACAGCAAATCCAACAAATTCTTAACACAAAGAACTAGGAACTCAGGGGCACCATGAAAAGACCAAACCTAAGAATAATAGCGGTAGAAGAATGAGAAGAATTATAGCTCAAAAGCCCAGAAAATATATTCAACAAAATTATAGAAGAAAACTTTCCCGACCTAAAGAAGGATATTCCTATGAAGATACAATAAGCTTACAGAATACCAAGTAGACTGGATCAAAAAAAAAAAATTCCCTCACAATATAATAATAAAAACACAAATACAGAATAAAGAAAGAATATTAAGAGCTGCAAAGAAAAAGGGTCAAGTAACATATACAGGCAAACCTATCAGAATTACACCTGACTTTTCTCTGGAAACCATGAAAGCCATATGGTCTTGGATAGATGTGCTGCCGACACTAAGAGACCATGGATGCAAGCCCAGACAACTATACCCAGCAAGGCTTTCTTTCACCATAGATGGAGAAAACAAGATAGTCCATGACAAAAACAGATTTAAACAATATGTAGCCACAAACTCAGCCTTACAGAAAGTGCTAGAAGGAAAAACACAACCCAATGAAGCCAACAACACCCACAATAGCACAGACATCTGACAACCCTCTACCAGCATAACTCAAAGAAGGGAAACACACAAACAGTACAACCAAAAAATTACCCGAGTTAACAAACACTGGTCATTAATATCACTTAATATTAATGAACTCAATTCACCTATAAAATGTGCCTATAAAAAGGCACATGTTAAGAAAATTGATTGATATGAAAAAAGGATCAAACATTCTGCTGTCTACAAAAAACACACCTCAACCTCAAAGACAGACCTCAGAGTAAAGGGTTGGGAAAAGGTTTTCCAAGCAAATTGACCTAAGAAACAATCAGGTGTGACTATCTTAATATCTAACAAAATTGATTTCAAACTAAAATCAATCAGAAGAGATGGAGAAGGATACTTTATACTCATAACAGGAACAATTCATCAAGATGAATTCTCAGTGATATCTATGCCCCTAATATAAAATCACCCACATATGTGAAAGAAACTTTACTAGAACTCAAATCACAGATCAAACTCCACAGAGTAATAGTAGGAGATTTCAACACTCTGCTCTCACCAATGAACAGGACAACCAGAGAGAAATAAGAGTACTAACAAATGTAATGAATCACATGGACTTAACAGACATCTATAGAACATTCCACCCAAATAGGAAAGAATACACCTTCTTCTCAGCATCTCACAAAACCTTCTCAAAAATTGATCACATACTTGGTAAAAAGGCAAACATCCACAGATACAAAAAAAATTGGAGTAACCACCAGTGTCTGATTGGATCACTATGGAATAAAGTTAGAATTTAACAATAATTCTAACCCCAGAAAGCCTACAAACTCATGGAAACTGAACAGTCAGCTACTGAACCACCCATGGGTCAAGGAAGAAATAAATAAAAAAATTAAAGTCTTCCTTAAATTTAAAAGATAATAAAGACACAACATACCCAAACCTATGCGACACTATGAAAGTAGTGCTAAGAGAAAAGTTCATAGCACTAAAGTACCCACATAAAGAAAATGAAGAAAGCTCACATTAGAGACTTAACAGTACACATGAAAGCTCTAGGAAAAAAAGCAGACTCACCCAGGAGGAGTAGAAGACTGGAAATAATCAAACTGAGGGCTGGAATCAACAAAATAGAAACAGAAAACAATCTAAAGAATCAATGAAACAAAAAGCTGGTTCCTGGAGAAAATCAACAAGATTGACAACCCCCTATCCAAACTAATCAAAAAGCAGAGATAGAACACACGAATTAATAAGATCAGAAATGAAAAGGAGGATATATTAACAGACACTGAGGAAATAAGAGAATCATTAGATCCTACTACAAAAGCCTGTATGTCACAAAATTGAAAAATGTAAAAGAAATGGACATCTCTTAGATAAGTACCATATACCAAAAT
>NW_026068276.1:317340-318551 GCF_014885135.2 Alexandromys fortis | reverse complement strand
TGTCCACTCTCTCCATACCTCTTCAATATAGTGCTTGAAGTTCTAGCAATAGCAATAAGACAACATAAGGGGATTTAAGCGGATTCGAATTGGAAAGGAAGAAGTTAAACTTTCATTATTTGCAGATGATATGATAGTGTACATAAGCGACCCCGAAAACTCTACCAAAGAACTCCTACAGCTAATAAACACTTTTAGTGATGTGGCAGGATACAAGATCAACTCTAAAAAAATCAGTTGCCTTCCTATACACTAAGGATAAGGATGCAGAGAGGGAATTCAGAGAAGCATCACCTTTCATGATAGCCACAAATACCATAAAACATCTTGGGGCAACTCTAAACAAGGAAGTGAAAGATCTATTTGACAAGTACTTTACGTCTTTGAAGAAAGAAACTGAAGAGGATACCAGAAAATGGAAGGATCTCCCTTGCTCTTGGATTGGGAGGATCAACATAGTAAAAATGGCAATTCTACCAAAGGCAATCTATAGATTCAACGCAATCCCCATCAAAATCCCATCAAAATTCTTCACAGACCTTGAGAGGACAAAAATCAACTTTATATGGAAAACCAAAAATCCAGGATAGCCAAAACAATCTTATACAATAAAGGAACATCTGGAGGCATTACCATCCCTGACTTCAAACTCTAACACAGAGCTTCAGTATTGAAAACAGCTTGGTATTGGCATAAAAACAGAGAAATCATTATTTGCAGATGATATAATAGTTTACATCAGTGACCCCAAAAACTCTACCAAAGAATTCTTACAGTTGATAAATCGCTTCAGTGATGTGACAGGATACAAGATCAACTCCAAAAAATCAGTAGCCCTTCTACACACAAGGGATACAGATGCAGAGAGGAAAATCAGAGAAACATCACCTTTCATGATAGCCACAAATAGCTTAAAGTATCTTGGGGTAACACTAACCAAGGAAGTGAAAAGACTATTTGACAATAACTTTAAGGCTTTGAAGAAAAAAAATGAAGAGGACACCAGAAAATGGATGGATCTCCCTTGGTCTTGGATTGGGTGGATCAACATAGTGAAAAGTTCCATCTGGACAGGTGAGTGTGTGCTATCCAGGGGCGATAGTCCTGGAAGAGAGCACGAACCCCCCTCCCCCAGCTCCTACTGCAGGGCTGTCTTTCTTACCATGACCCAGCACCCCAGCACCCCACCCCCAATCCTGCCCTGCTGTATG
>NW_026068276.1:286631-310620 GCF_014885135.2 Alexandromys fortis | reverse complement strand
TGAGGAGCAGAAGGAGGGAGAATATGAGCAAAGAAGTCAGGACCACAAGGGGTGCACCCACCCACGGAGACAGTGGGGCTGATCTATTGGGAGCTCACCAAGTCCAGCTGGGCTGTGACTGAAAAAGCATGGGATAAAATCGGACTCTCTGAATATGGCGGACAATGAGTGCGGCTGAGAAACCAAGGACAATGGCACTGGGTTTTGATCCTACTTCATGTTCTGGCTCTGTGGGAGCCTAGCCAGTTTGGATATTCACCTTCCTAGACCAGGATGGAGGGGGGAGGACTTTGGAATTTCCACAGGGCAGGAAACCCTGACTGCTCTTCAGACTGGAGAGGGAGGTGGAGACTAGTGGGGAGAGGGGGAGAAGAGTGGGAGGAGGGGGAGGGAAAAGGGAGACGGGGAGGGAAACGGGAGGGAGGGAGGAGGCGGAATTTTTTTTTCTTTTTTCAAAAAAAAATATATTACAAAAAAAAAAAGCAGCCATCACCCCTGTCCCGTGGTGCATTTTTTGGCCTACTTTTCATGGAAATCAGATGACCTTATTTATGTTTTCTTAGTATCAGTTTTGTAATCTAAACACACAGTGTCTGTTTATTTTTAAAAGCTAAATGATTGCATAACCAGTGATATGTCATCAGTGACATTTTTGTCCACACTATAAAATAGTTTCCTGGCATCTACAACTATCTCAAATGGTGGTTGTAGCTGGACCCCAAACATAAAATAAACGAAGTTTATAATCATGACAGAAGGCTATGTGTGGCTAGATGGAATCCCTTTCCCTCATGCAAATTATTCACCTGAAATCATAATGAAGCACATGAGACATTTATGGTGAGGGATGAAGACATATTCATGGTGACTTACCCCAAATCAGGTAAGGGATAATTATGTCATATTATGGGCTGGAATTGAACCTAGAAACTTGTGATTGCTAACATAGTGCTTGGCAATTTGCTGTTACTCTTGTCCACAAAAAGGCGAGTACCTGAGGCTGCACACAAACTATTAAAGAGTTTTGACCTTTTGTTGTCACTCAGTGCATGAATGCCGCCCTCTCTATAACCATGTGCAGTGTACATGGAAGTGGGAACTTAGAATAACACCACTTCCCATCAGAGAGAGAATCAAGAAGAAAAAGATATAGTGAAGTGACAGTTCAGATGACCATGCAAGAAAATAGAGGAGCCAAAGAATGGATCCAGTGCTGAAGGAGACAAACAGCATCTGTTCTAGGAGATGAGTAAGGAATCATCAAGTTTAAATGAAATCAATTTGGGTTTATTAGATGATGGGGTGGGTGTTTAGGCAGAATATACCCTGCATATAATACACTCTTTCATACATTTTCATCCTGTGTGAACATTCTCTGTTAGAGCATTGTTTATTCTCCTGGGGAAATGTCTGTGTTTATCAAGGAATGTTCTAGCCAAAATGTATGCTTAAATAACCAAAAGTTTCAAGGACATTAAGCAAACAGCTTCCATTTGTCTAGCAGCCTTTCTGACTCTAGAATATCTGGAAAAGTGAGTAGTATTGTTCTGTATATTTATCACTGCTTATCTCTTCGTGTTTGAGGGAAAACCTTATCTTGAAATAAAAGCTTTGGAATATTATATAATGTCTCCTGCTGTAGTAAGCCCCTGGAAATCCCTTGTTTTGTTGAATCCTGTATTCAACATCAGAGCTGTGGCTCTAGTCTCTGCTTAGCTACAATATGTAGGTCCCAAAAAGGGACTCAATTGAAGAACAAGGAATATATAGAGCAATGCCTTAAGGGCCAGGAGGTGTCAGTAAGCTGGTAAGGGAACTGCTTCTAGATACAGTTGTAACCATGGGTTAAACAAAGGGCAAAAAGGAAGACCACAAATCTTTGACTTCTGAGGAAGTCCAAAAAGATAGAGGAGTAAGACTTTCAACACAAGTAACTCTGTTGGTTGACATATACATTGAGGGGTAGCATATATCCTGTGGGAAACTGATGGGTCTACCAGAAGGGAAATGCTGCTCATGACCTCGTAGTGTTAGAAAGAAGGATTTAGGAATAAGAAAATAGTTTAAGTTATACCTTATGTTTTATGCCCACAGTCTCTCCTTTCTGAAATTGTTTGCTCAAGGTAAGATTGGTTACCATAAGAGACATTCCTTTCTAAGAATACCAATAAAGCTGGGACATGTCATCTGTAAACTCATAGAACTTTTGTTCTACCCCAGAGATAGAGAGCGGAGGGGAAAAGAGTTAAACGGAGACACAGAGAGAGCATGGTTACTGCATGAGCTTTTGAAACTCAATACCCATCCCCAGGGACACAGTGGCTTCAGCAAGCTAACACAGACTTTGAATCCTCAAACTGTTTCACTTTTTGTTGACTGAACATTCAAATATGGGAGCCTATGGAGGTGATTCTCAATCAAACAACTTTAACATGTATATTTTTATTATACATATGATTTAAGTGTTGAAGATTTGAAAATGAATAACCAATTGCTATAATCTTCCCTGAGAATACTATTTCTTTCACTCTCACCAATCCAGCTTCGTTACCTATAGTTTGTTCTTTAGGGTTGAGGTTTTATGTGCTCTTCCCTGTCTACTCTTGTACATCTTTGAGTGTGGTACTTGTTTTCCTGATGTTGGATTACTCATGTTGGTAAAAACTGATGAATATATATATATATATTTACATTACTGTGAGATATAATATCACAACACTACTATGGAATAATCTTTCTGTAGACTACGAATATGCATTATTCTCATTGGTTAATATAAAATACAGGCTGGTAGCTAGATAGAAATTATAGGAGTTGCCAGTGAGACAGAGATTGAGTTGGGCAAGCAAAATGGAATAGAAGTAAAAGCCAGAAGCCTCAGGTCGCAAATATATTAATAGAAATTGGTTAAGTTATGAGTTAGTAACAAGTCTGACCTATTTGCTGTGCATATATAATTTATATTAAATCTCTGAGTCAGTTAGTTTGGAACCGAATGCTGGTTATTTAGGAGCAGGCAGTCAGGATAGGAAAACACCTAAAAAGTATACTCCCTAACAATCTTACATCCTCTTACAATTTTTCTGTTCCCTATTTCTCAACATACCCTGAGACCTAAGAGTTTGAGTTTTTGTATATGTGTCTAGTGGTACTGTGATCCACAACTCCCATTTTTGCTTGCTTGTTTTCTGTTGGATATTCCATCTGATGGAAAAAGAAGTTTCCTTGATGAGAACTGAAGAACATACTTATTTGTGGATGAAGGCAAAGTGTTTAGATTATTGTTAGGGATTGCATTGTTTTATTAAGACACTAGTTGTTGTTTCTCTTCTACGATTCATAATTTCATTAATAGCACAATTTCCATTACCAGATATCATTTTTCTATTGTTAAGAAGGCCTTCAGCCCAATTAGTAAAATATTGGCTACCACCAGAGTATGTGTGTTCATCTTCAAAACCCTTAGGGCTTTCATGCCACACTAGTCATTGATATGGGTTATAGATTGGTCAATCTCTTTGTTATTTTTCTCCTTTAGAAGCTTACATGGTTGCTTATGATGTGTTATGTAAGCTAATCCTCAGAGAGAAGGAATTCAGTTCATTTCAAGCTCAGGATCTCTGTAGTGAAGAGGCAAGCAGGCCTTTTCGTCCTGCATGGCTCCTGCACTGCTAGCTTTACACCCGAAATGACACAAATTGTATTCATTTAAACAAATGCCTGGCCCATTAGTTCCATCCTCTTATTGGCTAATTCTCACATCTTGATTAACCCATTTCTAATCATCTGTTTAGCACCATGAAGTGGTGGCTTACTGGGAAGATTCTAACCTACATCCATCTTGGGCCGGAGCTTCATGGCGTCTACCTGACTCTGCTTCTTTCTCCCAGAATTCTGTTCTGTCTTCTCCACCCACCTAAGGGCTGGCCTATCAAAAGGTCAAGGCAGTTTCTTTATTTGACCAATGAAAGTAACAAATTGACAGAAGACCCTCCTACATCATTTCACCTTTTTGAGTTTAAACAAAAAAGAAAGGCTTTAACTTTAACATAGTAAAATTACATATAACAAAACAGTTATCAAGCAAGAATTACAATTACAATATTTAGACCTATTTTATCTTTTACCACAACAAAGGAAAACTATAACTATAACTAACCATTCTTCAACTCCATCAAAGAATCCAGAAGGATATAATTTTACCTAAATAAACAAGAAGTAAGCAACTTCCAAAACTCTAGAAATGACAGAGACAACTTCCTGCCTGGACAGTCATTCAAAGTTCCTCTGTACTGTTGGGGCATCCATCTTCAGCCTACAGACCCATAGTATCCAGAAGACATTTCCAAGAAGCAGGAAAATTCAAAGACAGTTCAGTCACTTTTTGCTGTGTCTTGCAGAATGTCTCATAAACTCTTTCATAAATCAGGAACCTTTAGGCATCTCACCTTTAGGCAAGTTCAGCAGTCCTCTCTCTGAGAGTTCTTCATGTCCAGTTTATGCAACAGTCCAGGCAAGAGCAGTTTCTTGCCCAAATGGCTAACCAACTCCATAAGGAGCTTCTTCAATGCCCATCTTCCTCTTTAAGTAGCTGGTGCTACTTCCTTTTTCTTTCTTTTTCTTGCAGAAATCCTGCTAAGATATCTTCTTCACCTCTGATCTCATTCTCAGTAAAGAAAATATGGCTTCTACTACAGCTGTTTTTCCTCACCTCATCACTTTTTCTGATCTCCCAACATTAAAGGTCCTCTTTTGTTGAAAACATGGTGGTCATAATGGCCAGGGACTCAGATCTTTTAGGCAAACCAAGCTTTCCTATCTCCTCTGTTCATCCTAAGCTGCCTTCCTTTCTAAACTATCCTCATTTCTACATGTCAGCACCCACATAAATAGGAACACATTCTAAAATGGATTATCAGTAGTCAATCCTGGAAGAGTTTCAGAAGCCCTCCCTACCGGAAAATGCAAAGCAATTACTCCTAACATGTTTTCTAACAGAAACATACACACAAATCAAAACCAGAATATTGACAGAACTGGCAACCCTTCAAAACTAATTGCAAGACCATATCACTGAAGAAGGCATATAAACAACTGACTGGATATTGATGGGTCAAGCTGCTATCTAAATAGATCTTTCACTCCCTGTGTTCTAGCATCTGTTCTATAGGAAAGAAACTGAACACTGCTAAAAGTGAAACATAAACACCAACATAACCACAAATGGTTTTCCAGAAAATTTTCTTCTGGCTATAAGAGTCTATGTTAAAAGTGGCTCTCTATATCAACTCTGCAAAGCTCACATGTACTCAGGGAGACAGAGCCATCATACACAATGCCTGTGCAGTTCTGCTACAGGTCATCTGCTTACATATTATGACTACCAGCTTACTAGTTTTGTGGGATTCCTGTGAATAAATGTGACTCTGTTTCTTGTTTTTCTTATTAGGCTTTTTGCTTTCTGTGGTTTTGTCCAACTTTGATGTAATATCTTGTTTTATTAAATTAAAGTTTATTTATGTATTAAGTTTAATTTATTTAAAAAGTCTGCTTTATAAAATTAATTCATTGTGGGTATCTCATCATGCAGCCTGATACCTCTCAAGTCCCTGTAACTTCAAATGTACTCTCTACCATTTCAGGGTACCCACAAAGCTAGGGAAATACTTAATATCCCTCATAGTATTCATGAGGGAAATAAGATGATCTGAACCTGGACTGAGTAGGTCCACCCCAATATCTGTCTGATTTATGAATTGCTGGATCATGAGTTTGTGTCATACCTGTAGATCCAAAGCAGAAGGAGCTCTGTGACACAAGGCAGCAATAGGATAGCCAACAGGAATATTAGTGGGGGCCCCATATAAAGGATGTAGAAGAAGCCAGTCTTGAGCCAGACCAATTAATCATTGCAATGAACACTTAAAAGTAAAGATGAATGGAAAAGAGGTATGCTGTGTGACTCATTGTGTGACACTGAAACTTCCATGCCTGTTTAATTTTTTAGTAGAAACTGAAACAGTGATGAGGAGAGAGGAGTGATAAGGAGGTGTAGGAAAAGCAAGGAAATGGCCTACAGTTAGTAAAGATGTCCTGTTTGTCAAGATTAAGATATTCTTCATATTTACTGAGAAAAATTGGAACAGATCTCATAATACTTACAACAGTTAGACATGTATCTTCATCCATGTAACTGTGTATTGAGGTCAGCATATATGGAAATCTCATATGTAGCTGACCACCATAAGAGAAAAGAAATATCCATGATCTAACTTACCACAGATTGCTTATTAGTCACATAACGGTCCTAAAGATGGCCATATATCTCAGTTGGTAGAGTTGCTTCTCTAACCTGTAATAACCCCTGAATTTGATCTCTAGAGAGGAAAAAAACTGGTCAGGGTAGTCTATTCCTGCAATTCCTGCATTCTAGAGGTTAATTCAGGTTAATCAGAAGTTTACATAATTTTTAACTACACAAATAATTCCAGTGAGTTCTGTGTAACATTATGTCCCTTCTCAGATTTTCGATGGGGTTGAAGACTATATAAATGTATTCACTTTCCACTCATGACTTGGCCAAGCTATTTATTATATAAAACTTAAGCTAGTTAGAATAGGATATTTGTACTTATTGTATATAATTTCATAGGAGATTTAGAACTCTTTTACTTAAACAAAAGAGGGAGGCATTGTAGGAGCTCCTTCCACTCCTTCAGCCAATAGCCGTTGAGATACCAGCCCATTGGAGTGTGGTCTCTCTCCCTTTAAAAAAGTGGCCACTTCCCTCTCCTCTCTCTCTTGCTTCTGGCTCTGCTTCCGGCAACTAGACTCCTTCCTGATTGCGCAGAGGGCTGTTGTCTGGGATGGTGATCTGTAAGTTTTTTTTCCCTTTAAATAAATACCATCCTATTCATCATAATTCCAAATTGGTGTGGGGTTGTTTGTGATTTACCTTTATTATGGGAACTGGCTACAGTATCAGTTTTGTGTGTTTTATAAGTCTTATTGGAAATGAGTGACCTGCCCTCTCTCTTCTCCTTAGGGACCAACTGGTTGACAGAAATTGTTTGTTTAATTCAGTCCAAGGGAGATCCTACATTTACCCAATCTGTTCCTGTCTATGAGCGCTCACCATGGATAGAAATTAATCAGTACAGTATAGCACTAAAAAATAAGGAGAGCCCACGTCTCATCACTTCACACCTCCCTATCCAACTCTTCCCCAAGTCTTTCTTCAGTTCCAAGGCCAAGGTCAGTGCTAAGGTTTCAAAAACAATGTGATTAATGCTTTATAAATTTCTTCTATTGACTTACTGTTTTTAAATTTTATTTTTACTGTGTGTGTTTATCTGCTTGTACACCGCACATATATGAATGTGCCTACAGATGTCAGAAGAGGGCACTAGTTCCCCTAGAACTTCAGATACATATGGTTGTGTGCCAAGTGATGTTGGTGCTGGGAACTGAACCAAGTTCTTCTGCAAGAACAACAAGTGTTGTTAATCACTCAACTATCTCTTCAGAACCTACACATTCAATGTAAAAATAAGTGTTTTCATGTGTCTCTGTGTGTGTATTAATAATATGGCAGTCATATAGAAAAGAGGACGTCTTACAGAAGGTGATTCTTTCCTTCTATTATATGAGTTTAGATCTAACCCAGGTCCTTGTGTGTGGTGGCCAACAGATTACCAACTAAGGCACCTCTCCTACCTTGGAGATTGTAACTCTTTTAGGACTAACCATGCTTTGGGGAATGTATTGAAGACCTTTCTCTCTGTGTGTAGGTTTTTGTGTTTTTGGACATTTTGGGGCCTTATCTGATAGTGGATTACTGCACTTCAATAAAAACTGTTGAGCAAAGACAAGAATAATTTCATTTGTTACTACCATAGTTAATTATCAGTGATAGAAATAAATGGTATTACCCAGAAAACAACAGTTTAACACTGAGCAATTTCTTGTTTATTTACTATTATTTATTATGTGTGATGTGTATACATGTGGGCACATGCGTGCATATTTATTTGTGGGTATATATGATGAGAATATGTGTGTATTGTGTGTGCACCACGTTGTGTATTAAGTATATTATGTGTGAATAGTAAATATACACATCCTTGAGTATGTGGGTTTGCAGATGCATTTGGTGTGTGCACATATGTATATACATCTGATATTTGTGTGTGTGTAAATATGCATATGTATCTCTTACTCACAAGTATTCATCTTCATCCAGTTTAATTTGTTGATATTTTCAGGCAGAGTCTCTTAAGGTCCAAAATGATTTTGACCTAAAATTTATTTTCTTCTGCTTCTACCACAGAATGCTGGGATTAGATGGGGGTGACACCAGACCCAACTTGCAAATGCTTAAATTTGTATTGTAAACTATATTGTTATTTACTTCTAGTACTACATAAATTCAGTCAACCTTTTGGAAATATTTAATTTACCATACAAAGATGTGTGTGAGATTGTGTATGCATGTGCATATCTGTTTCAGTGTGTATGTATGTGTGTATGACTGCATTCATGAGTGTGGGCATGTATGTCTGTGTGATTATGTTCATGTATATGTATATATGTGTGTATATGCATGAACATTGTATTATTGCCCATATGACTATATGTGTGTATGTTTGTGTGAATGTGTTTGTGCACATATGTATAAGTGAGCATTATATTTGTGTGCCTTTGTGTATATATTTGTATGCATGTGTGAACATTCTATGTGTGTGCCTGTGTGTATGTATCCTATGCTTGTGTATTCTTACATGTACATTAGTGTACGCATGTGTTTTAGTATTTGCACATATGTTTATGTGTTGACTGAAGTTTTCTGTATCACCCGGCCCTTGTGCTGCCTAGTTCCTGCAATCATTAAGTCCCAAAGAAAACACACAGAGGCCTACATTAATCATAAACTGATTGGCCCAGTATCTCAGGTTCTTATTAACTCTTACAACTTATATTAGCCCGTTATTTTTGTCTATGCTAGCCACATGGCTTGGTGCCTTTTTCAGCAAGGCAGTCACTTCTTGCTTTTTCTGTGGTGGGCTAACAACTGCAGAGGAAATGGGCTTCTACTTTCCCAGAATTCTCCTGTTCTCCTTGACCCGCCTCTACTTCCTGTCTGGTTGTCCCACCTATACTTCCTGCCTGGCTACTAGCCAATCAGTGTTTATTTAAAATATAATTGACAGAATACAGACCATGGTACCACACAAGGAGAATCTGGGAAGAGGAAAGCGCATTCCTCTGCAGTCCTGCCCAGGTACAGAAGAAGGAAGATGGACTGCCTCACTGAAAATGGTACCAAGCCATGTGGCTAACATAGACAAAACTAATGGGCTAATATATGTTATAAGAATTAATAAGAAGCCTGAGATAATGGGACAATCAGTTTATAGTTCATGTAGACCTCTGTGTGCTTTCTTTGGGACTTAACAATTGCCAGAACCAGGCAGGACAGAAAACCTCAGTCAACATTTATGTGTGTATGCATAGGTATATATTGTGTCATTGGATACTGTTCTGAAGAGAATTCTCTTTTCTACCATGGGATTCTAGGAAATCAACATAAGAATGATAATCTTGATGAAAGTTCTTTCATACAATGGGTCATTGCACTGACCCACAAGTAACCAATTCACTAATTCAGTAAGAAATTAGTCTCCTCTGGATCAAATTACCCTCGTTGAAGTTGCTTGTTAGTCTCTGCATGTTAAGCATAGGTCATTATTAGACAGGTCTTTGGGTGTGTGAGCATATACTACTGTATGTCTGTGTTAACAGGAGCTCCACTAGTCAAAAAGCAAATTTATAAAACTATCTACATTCATATGACATGGAGAGATGACTCAGAAGAAGTTAAGAGCACTCACTGTTGTTCCAGGGAACTTGAGTCTGGGAAGCTTATTGAGATCCTTGTGGTCATTTGATGATGGAAGAAGATACCTAAGATTAAAAGGTTGTTATCTTACTTCCGTATACTAGTCTCAGGATATGCATATGAAGGGGGTATATACACTTATGAGCCCACATATATTGGTAATCCATTTATATTTGTAAAATGTTTTAATAAATTTTCAGGGAAATCATATGAATACATTGAAAACTGAGTGTATGGGTTTTTGACTCTACTGTCATTGTATTAAAGGTGATTTATCTCATTAGAAATCCCAGAGATGCTCTGGTATCAGGCTATCACTTCTGGTGTGCCACAAATTACATTAAGAAACCGGAATCACTGGAAGGATTCTTTGAAAATTTTTTTCAAGGAAAAGGTGAGTGTGTAAAGCAGTGTTGGTCTGGGAACCATGGGCTTTCTTTGATCCTCTCGGGTTTCCTTATATCTTTATAAATCTGAGCCTGTGGGCTTCACCTCCACTGGACAGTAGATCAGATAAGCAACAGGACTTTGGTATAGTCTCTGCTTAACTCATGGTTAAATAGTCCATGGTTTTTCAAATTACCTGACAATTCAGAGTACATAGGAGCCCACATATGCCTAACAATTTCTCTCAGTGGCTCCTTCTACAGGCTTACTTCTATGTTTTTTCTTTTAATACCAGGTCTCAATAATTTTCTCAGCCTGGCCTTGAGCTCACTATATATCTAAGACATTTATGAGATGTTGCAAGAGGGACTATAAAGCCACTGAAACCAACGTCTTCTGTTTGATTATGTAGACTGTTCACTCAATCTGATGCTAAAGAAGAGCAATATGAAAAATGAATATTATATGTGGATTTCTGAGGTGACTCATCAGTTAAGAGTGCTTGCCACATAATCATAAAGACCTGAGACCAGAATTCTCTTCCCATATAAGAGTCTGGAAACAGTTTACTTTATATCAGTAAAAATGGAGCTGTAAAATATAGTAGGCTCTCTGGAAACATAAGCAATTTTTCTTTTATTGGAATGGAACAGCATGAGCACATCAATTTATAGGAGAAAGTTTATATTAGCTAATAGTTCCAGTGGAACAAAAGTCCATCATGCGTGAGCAGAGGCATGGCAGCAGTAGCAAGAAGCTTAGAGATTACTTCCTTAAACATAAACATGAACCAGAGAGAATGAACAGGGAATGACTAGAGATTTTGAAACTTTAAAGCCTATTCCAGGGCTATAATTCCTCAATCAAGGTAATACCACTTATATTTATTTAAAGAGATCCACCAAAAAAATCTGCGATAATATGGTAATATTATTCAAACCACCAAATGGAGATTGGGGTGGCCAGCTTTTCTAAAAATTCTAAGGTAAGAGCTTAGGGGAAAAACAACACCTCAAAGAACAAATGCAAATATCAACAAATAACTTCCACCTCTGGCATATGCACCTATAACACATGCAAGTACACCCAAACACAACTAGCCTAAAAAAGTACCAATATACTATAATATATACATCAAGAGTTAGAAAACATAAGTTAAACCAAAAAATACAGAATTAAATTATTCTAGGTAAACATTAAGAATACAACCAGACATAGCTGACGACATTGTATTGCTAAAAAAAAAAAATGGATTTGCAAGAAACAAATGATGTGTCAGGAAAGATGGCTTAACAGTTAGGGGTGTAGGCTGCTCTTTCAGAGGATAAAAATACAGAGTCCAGGACCAATGTCAGATAGTTTACACTCTCATGTAACACCAGCTGATAAACCTCATGGCCCCTGTAACTCAGTGCTGGAAAACCAGATACTGTGCACCAGAAAATTCGTTTAGCCAGACTAAAATGAAAGTGGAAAGCTTCAGTTCGAGTGAAAGAGCTTATTGAAGTAAATAAGGTGTTAATGAGTTAGTAATCTTAAATTTTGCTTTAAATATTGACATTTTTATTTTTATAAATACTCAGTTATTTTAAATATGCACAGAATATGTTTTTCAATTACAGATTAGAAATGTAGGGAGAGATTAACATTAAGCAACTATGTAGAGATGTTCTCTGTTTTCTTTTCAGCTATTCACAGCTACACATTAAATTAGCTTTTGTTTGTATGTGTATGTGCAAACACATGCTACAGCCTGTTTGTGGAGATCAGAGGACACCTTGATGGAGCAGTTATTTTTCACATCTAGTGGGTCAACGTAATCAAACACTGTTCATGAGGCTTGGCAACCCTTTCTTGTAATCTTGTAATTATGTAGCTGGATGTGTTTTTATCATTTTAATCTTCATTTTCAATTCTACCACAATTAGTACCATTTGGATCATGGTTTGATCACACTCGTGGATGGTTGTCCCAGAGAGAGAGAGATAACATTCTGATACTGAGCTATGAAGAACTGAAAAAGGTAAGCATCACTCTCACAATCACATACAACCTCTCAGTAGTTCACTCTTTGTTACATACCCCCCATTTCAGTGCCCCGTTCCACATGATTTGTCAGTTTTAGGCTGAAAGACAACCTTATAATAAGTGCATTTTGCTTTCTCAATTAGCCTATTCCTTGTTGGCCTTTTGCATACTCCAGGCTCTTTCTTAGGATCTTTTCAGCTTCATCTTGCAATGCAATGAAGGACTTTTACAGCTAAGGTGGCTCACCACAGCTTCTACTTGCACTGTTGGTTGTAAATGGCTCTGTACTGAGGCTGGTTGTAATGCCCAGTAGGAAAAAGCCTCTGTTGAACTAATGCAAGTATCTGAGATAAAATGCCCCAGAACATAGTTTACTGTTCAGGGCTTTTTTTGCATGCCTAGAATCCCTGCATTAGGGAGAAAGATACAGGGAGAACCCCAAGAACTTGGTGGTCAGGCACAGTAATCAAAACAGAAAGAGTTTTGGATTTAGTGAGAGACTATTTAAAGATGGTAAGGCATAGAGTATCAGAGAGAAACAATTATCTCCCCTGGTCTCTGCATGTGTGCCGATGGGTATATTCATATTCACATTTACCTGTATGCAGTACCACTCACATGCACATGTGTGTTGCAGCATTGTATGCTTCCCATAAGCTAGCCTGAGGAGATACTCTGGCCTTTCTTATCATTATCATTTAGCCTAAGCCTCACAATGCAGAGATTATAGGCATAACTGACTACTACACTCTATGTGGTCTCCTTTGCTTCTAAGTGCTGTGTTATCTGTTTGGGAGACATGGTAATATTGATCCAGGCTGGTCTCAAACTCACTATGTATCTGAGCATGGCCTTGAAGTCCTGATTTAGCTGACTCCACTTCTCAAGCACCAGAATTATTGGTATATATCAATATATCAAACAACTTGATAAACATTTTTTACATTTATTTATTCAATCATTGGAATACTGAAGTGTATAACTGCAAACATTTGAACATGTCACCACTCAAAAATAGACTTATTTATCTGTTTATTTGTTTGTAATTATATTTTGTGTGTGTATGTGTACCTGCTCTGTCATGTGTTTTTATAGCTTTGTAACCTTTAGTATCTGTGCTTACAGAACCCAATGATGGTGTGCAATCTGCAGAGTTTTTGTTACATTCAGTTGTGAGCTAGCTTACCTGAGTTGTGGGAGCCAAATACAATCCTCTAAAACAACTCCAATTGTTGCTTCACCTCTTATCACATTCATTCTTTTAAGAGTTATTAGTTATTGTGTATGCATGTTTGTATGTGTGCACATGTGTATATATGTACATACATGTGTGTGTATTTTTGTGTGCATGTGTTTGCATGCATATTCATGTGTGTATAATATGTTTGTATGGATTTGATTGGATATGTATGTATGTATGTATGTACCTATGCCTCTCTTCATGGTGAACATGTTGAGGTCAGAAGATAACTTGAGGGAATCTTTTCCCTTTCTAATGCTTCTTCATTATTGGACCTTCTCAGTATAGTCATTCCTTGCTTCCTTTCCTGTGTTTTTCCTTTTTCTTTCAATTATTTGGACTCTTCATTCTTAATTTCCTGTCTCTGTTTTCATTCAGGTTGACATTTTTACTATTTTTTTTCCTTTAGAACACAAGAAGAACTATCAAGAAGATCTGTGAATTCATAGGGGAGACTTTGAAACCACAGGAATTAGACTTAGTACTAAAGAACAGCTCCTTCCAGGTCATGAAAGAACGCAAGAAGATGGCTAACAAAAGCATTATAAATCATAAGGAAACATATTTGTTAATGATGAGAAAAGGTAGAGATAATGGTATAGTTCTCATATGTAACTGAATGCAGGAGGGTTTTCTTGTTATTGGAAAAGGAAGCTAAGATTTAAGGTGTTTGTATATGTCATGCAATATTGTTGAACTGGGTCTCCTCTACCTTATTTAATATATTTATTGCCAGGCTCATTTATTATTATGCAAATTTTATTTTTTTCTATATGGCTTAATGCATCTGCAAGGTGTCTTACCACATTTTCCACTGTTTGTTCTTCTGTTGATGATGTCTGGGCTGGCTCCATTTCCTTGGTACTTTGAATATTAGACATTGATATGAATGAGTATTTCTCTTTGCATATTAGGAACATTTGCATATATACCAAGAAGTGTTTACCTGAATGATATTTTATGTCTCTTTTGTATTTCTTTTGAAATATCCATACTTATTTCCAGAATGGCTGCACTCGTTCAAAGACTCACATTTTATAGTATATCCCAAAGGAGAGTAGATTCCCCTTATTCCCTTTTTTACTGACTTTTACTGTTCTTTATAATGATCTGGGACAATAAAGATTCTCAAAATAGTATTAATTCATATTTCCATTATGAGTAAAGGTGTTAAAAAATTACAAACCGCTTGCTGGTCATTTGAGTTTTGAGAATTATAAGGTCAGTTCATCAAGCTACCTCTGTATTGATGAATAGATAGTTTGATGATTATTGTTACCTGAGCTTCTCACATGTTCTTTTCTGAAAATAATTTCATAGAACTGATGTGTATTTCAGGAACTTTAAGGTAGTTGATTTAGCAGAGGGAGAAAATTCTGGTGGGAACTAGATAAGTTGGTATCACACTATGGATAAAATAACCTAGGGAATATTACAAAGAGACATAAGCTGAAATTTTTTTTGAAAGAATCAAGGAGTTTGGGTTATGAGATTCTGTAATTCATCTTCTGGTGAATAATGTGGCTATATGTATTCTAGACATGGTAATTAAACTTTGTATTCTAGTACATGGGAAAAGGAGGCAGAATGATCAGGAATCAATGGTATCAGTAGCTACATAACAAGTTTGATGCCAGTTGGAGCATGTGAAAAACTATTCTAAAAAACAGGCAAAAGAGCAAAAATAAAAAATCAGCAATAAAACAATGAGCCAACTTAAAACAAAATAAAACACACAAAAGGACAAACATACACACAGGTAAAAAAAAAAAACAAAGACAGACAACCAGGCAGACAGACACATGTACACACACACACACACACACACACACACACGGGAAACAAAACAAAACAAAAAAGCAGATATATCATTGTATTCATGAGCTCAGTTCTGTGAAAGTGCCTATTTCATGTACTCAGAGAAATCTCTTTAGGATTAGAATGTAACCCATTGGTTATATTTTTGGACTAGTATGCAAGGAGCTTCAATTTTCCTCCTAAACACTTTATATACTACGCATGATGCACCAGGCAAGTAATCTCAGCACTCGGCATGAGATTTAAGCATTAGAAGTTCAAGTTCATCTATATCTACATAGAAAGTTTTCAATTGCCACAGAATACATGAGGTTCTGTTTGAAAATATTTTACAAAAGGGCCAGTGTTATGTGCTCTGCAAATTATAATTATTTCCTACCAAGCATGATGGAAACTACTTGGTAGGAGAACCACTTCCTGTAATTTATGTTCCTGTCTCTCAATATAAACATTGTAATTACAATTTCCCGGAGGATCTATATATGTTTTTTTTAGCTCACTTTATTATTTAGCTTCTCTAGAATCATGAACTATAGGCTCAATGTCCTTTGTTTATGGCTAGAATCCACTAATGAGTGAGTACATACCATATTCATCTTTTTGGGTCTGAGTTATCTCACTCAGGATAGTGTTTTCTATTTCAATTTATTTGCATGCAAAATTCAAGATGCCATTGCTTTTTACCACTGAGTAGTACTCTAATGTGTAGATGTGCCACACTTTATCCATTCTTCCATTGAGGGGTATCTAGGTTGTTTCTAGGTTCTGACTATTACAAATAATGCTGCTATGAACATAGTTAAACAAATGTTTTTGTAGTTTGATTGGGCATCTCTTGGGTATATTCCCAAGAGTGGTATTGCTGGATCCTGAGGTAGGTTGACTCCCAATTTTCTGACAAACCACCACACTGATTTCCAAAGTGGTTGCATAAGTTTGCATTCCCACCAGAAATGGATGAGTGTTCCCCTTACTCCACATCCTCTCCAGCATAGGTTATCATTGTATTGCATGACAACTCACACACATAGCCATGAAAATTCTCTGTTTATTTCAGTACCCCATTTTTTAATTGGGTTATTTAGAATTTTAATGTCTGGTTTCTGGAGTTCTTTATATATTTTTGGAAATCAGATCTTTGTCTGATGTGGGGTTGGTAAAGATCTTCTCCCATTCAGTAGTTTGCCTTTTTGTCTTAATGACAGTGTCCTTTGCTTTACAGAAACTTCTCAGTTTTAGGAGGTCCCACTTATTCATTGTTGCTCTTATTGTCTGTGCTACTGGGGTTATATGTATGAAGGGGTCTCCTGTGGCATTGTGTTGCAGACTACTTCCCACTTTCTCTTCTATCAGGTTCAGTGTGGTCAGATTTATACTGATGTCTTTAATCCATTTGTACTTGAGTTTTGTACATGGTGATAGATATGGATATATTTTCATTCTTCTACAGGTTGATATCCAGTTATGCCACACCATTTGTTGAAGATGCTTTCCTTCTTCCATTGTATAATTTTAGTTTTTAATAGAAAAGTATGTATAGGCCAATATGAAATGCCTGAAAGAGACTGTTCCTAATGGTATATAGAGAAACTGTCTACTCAAAATTTTAGATTTCAGACTTCTAGAAGTTAATGTCTTTTTTAATTAGAGACATCACCAAGACTATTGAACCATTTTCGTTAAATGAGTATATGAACTTTGAGAGGATTTTTAACAAAAGGAAGTATGCACCTTTTTGTTTATGTGATATTTACAATTTTAAGTTAGTTGCATTGAGAATATTAGTCATCTATCTATATAGGAATATCATACAAATGAATTAGGGGATAGGCTGAGTCTTCAGACCTATCACAAGATGTAACCTCAGATTCTCCTCCATGTTTTCCAGGTATCACTGGAGACTGGAAATATCACTTCACAGTAGCCCAGGCTGAATACTTCGACAAAATATTCCAGGAGAAGATGGCAGATTTTCCAAAAGAGCTGTTCCCATGGGAATAATGGTCACAACAATCCAAATTTTACAGAAATATTATATTGTTTTATTATCCTTGTACTTGTGTATAGCATTAAACTTAGTATTTCATCCAGATTATTTCGTTAGCAAATTGTGGGCTGGTGAGGTGGCTCTGTAGGTAAAGGAATGTGCTATCAAGCCTGAGGACATGAATTCAATCTTGACATCAACATGGTAGGAAAGAATCAACAAGCTAAATTGGACCTCCGACTTCCACACTTATTACAAAATAAAGTAATGTAAACTTAAAATCTTATTAAATTTTTAAAAAACATAGAATGATAAAAATGATATAATTATGATTTCTAATTGTTTCAAGATGTTGTAGAAGAAATAAAATATAAGATATAAAAGAAATTAG
This sequence comes from Alexandromys fortis, assembly GCF_014885135.2. Lineage (NCBI taxonomy): Eukaryota > Metazoa > Chordata > Mammalia > Rodentia > Cricetidae > Alexandromys > Alexandromys fortis. The sequence continues at coordinate 292,871 of NW_026068276.1, read as the reverse complement.
GTTTATTTTTCATTCTTTTACATATGACTCCACAATGTTTTTTGATTGCTCTTCTGAGGGACTACTGTGGTGAAATTTTGTTTGTGGTCTAACAAATAAAACATGCATAAAGATCAGAGTGTGGTGCTAAGCCACTAGTTAGCCATAGAGGCCAGGGAGTCATGGCACCCATTTTTAATCCCTGAACTTGTGAGGCAGAACTAGATGGATCTTTGTGAGTTCAAGGTCATACTTGACTACATGAGATTGATAAATGTAGTTTGACACTATAAAGTAATTCCACACTAGCTTAGAATCGAATACAGTAAAGGGTTATTTATTTAGGCATAGACTCGTAAATCACAGTCCTCTGCACAAGCAGGTAGTAGGAACCAAATTCAGAAGCTGAGAGATATAGCATACAAGCTTTATGGCTGCATTTATAGTATAAAAGACCATGCCCAAGTGGGCTAGTGTGTGTTAAGGGCTATTGGCTAAAGGAGTTTCTACAGCACCTCTTCCTTTTGTCTAAACAAAAGAGTTCTAAGCCTAATACCAAACTATATACAGTAAGAACAAACATCAAGTATAAAATTAGAATTATAACCAGCATAAACAATAACAAGCAAGAAACATATGCTAAATGTTTCAATAATTATCCTATCCCAAGGATAAAGTCTTATATTAAAAATGGCTTGGATAAGTCATGAGACAGAATTAACTATGAATATATGTTCTTCAACCCTATCAAAGACCAGAGAAGGGAAACAATATTACTTGAGTAAACAGGAAGTGTAATCAAGCAACTTCCAAAATGTGCAATAAATGAAAGGGACAAGTGGCTACCTGAGCAATCACCCAAAGTTTCATTTGAAACATTGGAGCAAACAGAATTGGCTAAGGCCTAGAGTATATGACAAACAATTTTCAAAATCAGGAAAAATTTTCAAAACTGTCTATTCTGTCATGAAAAAGTTTAGTCATATATATTTTTTGTATCTTGCTTGTCCTGTCCAGACAGTGGGCAGTTTGTCAGTGGTCAAGACATGAGCAGTTTTGTGCCCAAGGGTCAGTTTTGCCAAAAAGAAAACAAGCTCCAAGTGGAATGTGTTTGGGGCTCAACATTCTCTGAGGAATAAATTGGTGCTGCCAGGAATAATCATGTTTCACATTAATAGAGCCTTAAATTGTTTAAATGTTATGTTCTATAGTTCTTTGAAGTAGTAGAACAGTTCCTATTTCTTTATTACCTGTTTATGCAGAATCAATCTTTATGCTTTTAAAGAATCTGATTAGTCTAACTATAAGTGTAACAAACATGGATGACTATTAACCTATATTTCTTAATACAGATGTAGCTTAAAGCCTAACACTTCATTTTAGAATATTAAACAATCTTTAAAAAACAAATGAGGACAATAACTTCAACTGTAGTATCTTTATCAGAAATATAAATATATAGTGCAATATGATAAATATATCCTAAAATTGTACTAATATACAAAATGTCTACATAACAGATGTAGAAGCATGCTTGCATACAAATATGTTAAATATCTATGCCTATGTGCACAAATATTATAAACAGAAATTGGAGCATATTCAATATAACAAATATAAATTGATTTTGTATCAATATATAAGAATATATACCAATGTAAATTGTCTGTAAATAATATCTCACAAGTATTCACTCTATCGCTTAATATTATTAATGTGAGTAAGCTCACACTAATCTTCCTATTATCCCATCCAATTTCCCCTTTTGTTTTCAAAGAGATCTCTGAGCCTACATAATTTCCACCCCAAACCCAACCCTTTACCAGTTATAATAAAACCCCAATTGATGTAATCCTGAGGACAGACTTTGTTGTGAGAGGGGACATCATCTAGAATTGTTTCCAGCTGTCATGGGGATGATGTTGTTTCTATGGGATCCTGTAAAACTAAAATAATGATTAAGTTTCAAACTGTCTCGCATAATTGCAAATATTCTCTGAGTATTTGTTAGGATTTTCCTAAAGTTATTACTTGAAATTCTGGCCAGAACATTGTAAGAAGGTACACCATTTCAGCTAAACAAGTTGGAATCATTTTCAGCAGCTTTTACCCCAAACTGATTTTAAAGTAGTGCTATCAGAATCATGGCACCATGGCTCCAGATGTTGTGGGGCCCCAACTTCATTCTAGAAACTTCTAAGATTACTGCAGAAAAATTTATTGCTCATTGTAGAAAACTTAAACATTATTCATATAGACATAAATTTAATACAAGTTATGATAGAGACAAAAGTAGTTATGAAGAGAAGTAAAACTTTTCCTATTCTATCTTCTTTCTGTTCATGTCAGATGGCTCCTGATATGACACAAATACTCTAAATTTTCTTTTAAAAACATGCTTGGATCTAGAGACAGATAGCCATTGTCTAACTCCAAACCCAACTTTGATTTTTAAGTAGAGATAGATACATGCTCAGGAATAAAATTTTACCATCCAGATGATACGGCCTCATAATTCAGATTACTTGGTGATTTCTTCTCGATAGCTACCATTTCGTGTTTAGGCATCTATATGTTTAAGATCTCTAAACTTTTAGAAGATGAGTATTGTCCTGAAAAGACAAGAACAGAACCCTGCCCCAACCATTATGAGGGTTTCCTTACCACCCATATGATTGTCACCTCTGTGGATGAGCTGTCATTTCTCTTTCTCAAGAGGTTTCTCTTTTCCAAACATAATCTTTATTAATTTTGATTGTATCCATAGTTTTTCTTTTTTTTTTGAACATAGTTGAGCACATGTTCTGGTGACAAAATTTAGAGGATACCACACTCCAGACTCAAAGACCACAAAGAAGTCAAGCTGGTATTTGTTTCATCCCCAATAGCTAGCTTTCACTGTGTGGAAGATGATATCCACACTGTTAGATGGGAAAAGTAATTATGATTCTTACCTACCTGTAAACACTGCAAACTACATAACGACTGGCCTGACAGGATATGCCCACTAGTACAATTGTGGCACAAACATGTGAGTTACCAGCTACTTTATAATCAGATATAAGACCTCCTTATCAGATGGAACCCATTCCTGACATTGTTTTTTATTACTTTATAAATAATACCATTCAAAATTTCCACTTTCTCCCTTCCTCCCACTTCCTTCCTGCTCATCCACTCACCCTTCCTCCCTCCCCTCCAGTCTTAAGAAAGGGCAGGGTACCCTGTGCTGTTGGAAGTCCAAGGCTTTCCCCTCTCCATCCAGGCTTAGGAAGGTGTGCATCCAAATAGACGAGGATACCAAAAGGCCAGGACATGCAGTAGAGACAAATCCCAGTACCATTATCATTGGCTCCTCAGTCTGCCCCAATTGTCAGCAAAACCCTTTCTCCAATATAACACATCTCTTGTATCCATTCTGAGATCAACATCCTTCAAATACACTGGCTGATTTAATTCAGAAGTTGTTTATTTATTATTCAATTTCTCTCTGCTGCTTTTGTTCCTTTCTCATTAGAGTTAAGAAAATTCAAGGTTAATAAAACATTAAACAATATATTTCTGGGGTGTTTTCCATCCATTTCAGTTTGTTTAACATATCCTTTATGGTTCAATTTGATCTTTCTATAACTGCCTGTTGTAGAGTTGTTTGGTATACTGAGACATATGCTAGATCATTATCTGTCTTTATTTGTGCAGGCATACACATGATGGTGATAACTTGTAAAAAATGCATGATTACTGAATTTCTGAGCTCAAAGCAGTTGCCCATTGAAAATCTGAATAAGTGTCAATAATGTGCTGTACACATTTTAATTTTCCAAAATCGGCAAAGTGGAACACATCCATCTGCCATATTTCACTCCATTGAGTACTCTTTGGGTTTCTCCCTGAAAATAACTGCATTTGGTTATAAAAAAAAAAAAAAGCAAGTAAGACATCTCATTATAATCTCCTTAGCTTATTTCCATGTAAAAGAAAACTCTTTCTTTAAATCTTTGCTATTGACAAAATGTTTTTTTTATGAAATTCTGAGGCCATCAGCACACTTCCAATCAATAATTGATCTATTTCTGCCTTACCTTTTCAAGAGGCCCTGACAGACCTGTTTGGAATCAGATGTGTGTTATGTATATGGGACAAAGCCTATTCCTGATTATATCTTGAATCTGATGAATAATGACGTCAATTCTATATCATCTAGTATACATTCGGCAGTTTCAATATGCAAAACAATGCTTTCTAAATATTAAGAATCAGTAACTATATTGAGAACTCCTTTAAAACCTCTGAGTATCATGGGAATAGCATATAATTCTGACTTTTGGACAGAATTATAAATGCTTTGTTTGACCTTACTTACAGCTTCAGATTTATAACTTGCCTTGCCTGATTTATTTGCATCAGTATAGAAAGAATGGGCTCCAGTTATTGGTGTGTCAGATAAAATACGGGGAGGGATCCAAATAGTTCTCTTTATAAGGTTAATTGTATCACTTTTGGGATAATTGCTGTTAATCTCTCCTAAAAAAATAGCATAAGCTCTTTGCCAGGGTTCATTGTCTTCCTATATTTTTAAAATTTCATCAGTATTAAAGGTGCTACAATCTCTGTTGGGTCTTTTCCTGATAGTTGACAAAGTACCATTTTTTTACAATTAATTCAGAAACATTTTCCATGTAAGTTTTTAATTCTTTGACTCAGTTTATAGGGTAAAAAATCCATTCTAAGATAAGATCTTCACTCTGCATTAAAATTCCTATAGGTGTGCTGAGCAGTGGTGCCACATGCCTTTAATCCCAGCACTCCAGAGACAGAGGCAGGTGGATCTCTGTGAGTTCTAGGCCAGCCTGATCTACAAGAACTAGTTCTAGGAAGGCTCTAGAGCTACAAAAAACCCTGTCTCAAAAAAAATCATATAGGTGAAATTCTGGAAGGCAATATGACTCTAATACAATTAAGTTTTGGATTCACATGAGCCACATTTATTTTCTATAATTTCTTTTCAATCAAAGTTAATTCTTTCTCAGCTTAAGATTGTTAATTCCCTGGGACAATTTAAGTCTTTGTTTCCTTATAAGATTTTGTTTAAATGAATTATTAGATCAGATGTTATACCAACAGCAGGTCATAGATTGGTGGTCCTGACTTCCTTGCTCATGTTCTCCCTCCTTCTGCTCCTCATTGGGACCTTGGGAGCTCAGTCCAGTGCTCCAGTGTGGGTCTCTGTCTCTATCTCCATCTTTCACCAGATGAAGGTTCTATATTGATATGCAAGATATTCGTCAGTATTGCTATAGGATAGGGTCATTTCAGGATAGGGACATCGCCTTGGGCTCCTGGGGGCCACTCTAGGTACAAGTCTCTTGCCAACACTAAGGTGGCTCCCTTAACTAAGATTTGTGCTTCCCTGCTCCCCTATCCAACCTTTCTTTATCCCAATCATCTTGTTTCCCCAAGTTGCCCCCCATCCTCCCCTTCTCACTTTTCTCTCCCCGTCTCCCCTTACCCCCATCCCACCCCACCCCCAAGATCCCAATTTTTTTCCCTGGCAATTTTGTCTACTTCCCATAGCCAGGAGGATAACTATATGTTATTCTTTGGGTTCACCTTCTTATTTAGCTTCTTTAGGATCACCAATTATAGACTCCGTGACCTTTATTTATAGCTAGAAACCAATTATGAGTGAGTACATCCCATGTTCGTCTTTTTGGGTCTGGATTACCTCACTCAGGATAGTGTTTTCTATTTCCATCCACTTGAGCTTTTAGTGTTCTAATTTTCTGTAAATCTATTTCATAACCTAGGTAACTGATAGAATCCCCTCTTCCTATTTTTCAGAAGCAATTTGTAACCCCCATTTAATCAAAAGGTTCTTTGCTTCATCATTCTTTCGGAAGTATCTGCATTTGAATCAGAGAGCAAAATGTCATCCGTGTCATTATAGATTTAGAAAACTGTTATTTGTGTTATTTCAAATGGCTAACTTACAAAGTATTGGCACAGGGGGTACTTTTGAGTATTGATGGTGCATTGATATCTCCTAGTAGACTGAGAATTATTATAGGTAGGCACCGGGAAGGTATATTTTTGTTCTGTTTTTTTCTTTTTATATTTATTTATTAATTAAAAATTTCCACCTTGTTTTTTTTTCCTCTTAAGGGTATAGTGAAGGAACAATTAAATTGATTTAATTGATTTAAATCAATGATGGTAAGAGGCCATATTTTAGTCAAAATGGAAGGCAAAGGAATCCTAAAT
>NW_026068276.1:259461-282430 GCF_014885135.2 Alexandromys fortis | reverse complement strand
AATCTATTTCATAACCTAGGTAACTGATAGAATCCCCTCTTCCTATTTTTCAGAAGCAATTTGTAACCCCCATTTAATCAAAAGGTTCTTTGCTTCATCATTCTTTCGGAAGTATCTGCATTTGAATCAGAGAGCAAAATGTCATCCGTGTCATTATAGATTTAGAAAACTGTTATTTGTGTTATTTCAAATGGCTAACTTACAAAGTATTGGCACAGGTGGTACTTTTGAGTATTGATGGTGCATTGATATCTCCTAGTAGACTGAGAATTATTATAGGTAGGCACCGGGAAGGTATATTTTTGTTCTGTTTTTTTCTTTTTATATTTATTTATTAATTAAAAATTTCCACCTTGTTTTTTTTTCCTCTTAAGGGTATAGTGAAGGAACAATTAAATTGATTTAATTGATTTAAATCAATGATGGTAAGAGGCCATATTTTAGTCAAAATGGAAGGCAAAGGAATCCTAAATTGTAGAGAGTCCATAGGTTGAATTACCATCTTATAGCTCTTAGATCTGTCACCATTCCCCATTTTCCAGATTTCTTTTTAACAGCAAATACAGGAGAATTTTGAGCCCTGATTGATTTTTCAGTATGGTTAGCATCTAGTTCTTCCTGCACTAAAGCCTGCAGTTCCTTTTCTGTTAAAGGACATTGTTTAACTCATATTGGTTCCTCATTTAACCATTTTAAAGGTAGGGCCATTGGTACCACTGAAGGTTTGTTAGTTGTTTTGTGTTCTTCTACAGCCTTAATGACTGATGACCTGTTCTTATAGTACCTTATAATATCCTATTCAGAAATATGAGTTTCTGGGACTGGAGGAATGTTACTCTGGGTGTTCCATTGCTGCAGCAGGCCACAATCCAATAAATTCACTGTGATATTAGCCACATATGCATTCAGTCTTTCTTTCTGTGCTTCTAGCCCTATGCATTCAAGCCATCTTGTGAGATAGGGTTCCAATTCCTAGGAATTGAACACCTGCCTTTTTGAAGAGGTCAATTCAGATGTCAATAATCTGGAGTAATGATAGTCATATCCACACCTGTATCCAGTAATCCCGAAATTACAATGTTATTTATATACTCTCTTAGCTTTGGTCTTTGATAATTTATAGAAGTTGGTCTAGCTGGACTGGGAATGAATGAGCATGGGATCAAACTGGACCCTCTAAATGTGGCTGACAATTGGGGCAGACTGAGAAGCCAATGATAATGGCACTGGGATTTGTCTCTACTGCATGTACTGGCTTTTTGGGATCCTAGTCTATTTGGATGCACACCTTCCTAGACCTGGATGGAGGGGGGAGGGCCTTGGACTTCCCACAGGACAGGGTACCCTGACTTCTCTTAGGACTGGAGGGGGGGAGGGGGGGGGGGGGGGGCAGTGGAAGGGAAGTGGGAGGAGGGGAGGAAGTGGGAATTTTGATTGGTATTATTTATAAAGTAATAAAAAATTTTAAAAAGAAAACAATAAAAGAACTTCCTGCCATGTCTCTAAAAACGTCTGCCAAAATATATGTTTCCTATTTCCTATTAAAATTTTTTATTTATTCTCCATGTTTATTCCATTATCCAGACCAGTATGTTTAAATGGATTATTTAATCTTCCTGGTAAGACATGTCCTACACAGTGACTGGAAACCACTAGACCTGGGGGCCTGTGAGAGGCCCCCCAAGGAGCTTCTTGATGGAAACAGGTTGCTTTGCCTGTCTTTTGTTGATCTACATTCATTGGTCCAGTGTCATCCTTTGCCACATCTTATACATAATCTAACAATTGAGGCCTTCTATTTTTTCCATTCCCAAAGGAGACATTATTTCTAGGAATGTCTTGTATACAATTCTTTCTCAGATGTCCTATTTTACCACAATTAAAATATTTGGCCTTTTTATGTCTTTTGATACCTTTGGTAATTTGTTGCAGGAAGGGCCTGTTTGCTTGTCTTGGCCACCCATCTAGCTTATACCTTAAATAACCACATAGAAACTGTGTTCATTAAATCATTGCTTGGCATATTAGCTCTAACTAACATCTTATTGTCTAACTTTTACACCTTGATTCAGCACATTTCTATTAATCTATGTATCTCCACATAGCAGTGGCTTACCAGGAAAGATTTGGCATGTCTGATTCTGGTGGCTCCATGGTGTCTCTCTCTTACTCTGCCTTTCTTCCTCCCAGTATTCAGTTCTGTTTTCCTGCCTACCTAAGTTCTGCCCTATCTACTAGGCCAAGGCAGTTTCTTTATTCGTTAACCAATGAAAGCAACACACAAACAGAAGGACCTCCTACACCAGAAATTGCTTCTCCTATTCTAGTCTCAGTATTATAGTCAAATTTCTCCTTGTTCATTGTATATTTATTCATTCATTCCTTTTACCTTCTTTCCCTGATCATCAGCTCCAATAATTTCCTCATTCATTTCAAATCTTTTTACCGCTGTCTTTTGTAAAGCCTGAATTTCTTTACCTATCAATATTTCTAATGATTTTATTAAGTCACTTAGCTTCTGCCCCTCATTCTGCACATATAATTCCAAGGTATGGAATTTTTCCATTAAGGATAATTTCTCATTTTTGGATATCATTTGGATGGCATACAAATTGCCTTCCTGGAGAAATACTGTAGCTGTTAATTTAGCATAGCTTTTAAGCAGATTTTGATTGTCAAATTAATAGTATGAATCCTTTTAGATAATTTCTCAGTACCCTGTGACATGGATTGAGCTTTGTCTGTCAAATTAATGCTATCCTTTTCAATGTTACTAATTTTTCAGCTAACTTTTGATTTTTCAATTGGTATAAATCCTGTCTGTTGGCTGTTCATTATTAGTATGTAAAAACTGTATCATTTCTAAAAGTGTCTCACACTTGGCTCTGTTATCAAACCAGTTTTTAAGAATATACTATGAAAATGAAAGCTAAGTCCCATTATCAAATAAATGGATGTATCAGAAAAACCACTTATTTGGTGAAATCTAGCCAGGTTGGTGGGGATGGGTGACCATTGGCCACAGACCTTCTGAGCCAGTTCCAGTAGGTATTGATTTGGGATCCAAGTGGGCACCAGATTTTAGTTCCACACTAGCTCAGAATGGAGTATAATAAAGAGTTTTTTATTTAAGTGTAGACTCAAATATCAACAGTCCTCTGCCCACATAGGGAACAGGAACTGAATCCAGCTGCCAAAAGAGGCCACATAAGCTTTAAATCTGCAATTATAGTACTAAAGACCATGCACAAATGGGCTGGTATCTTAAAGGCGATTAGATGAAGGAATTCCCACAGCAAAAGGTGATTAGGCATTTAAAGGTAAGGCTAGAATCAATAGATGAATAGAATAGAACTACAGTGGATATTGGAATTAATGGATGAATTGGGAGAAGTGATTTTTGAAAAAAAAATAAGAAAAATCAAAACCTCAGATGTTTTAATTGTTGTAAGCAAGGTCATCTGAAAAGGGATTGTTTGCAAGGTATTCCAAGAACCATTTTTTTCTAGAGATAATCCAAACAGAAGGCCTCAGGCTTCTGTAGTATGCAGAAAGTGTGGCAAAGGCAGAATTTAAGTCAGGAAAATTAAAATAAGTGGCTCATGATTAAGTAAGGGTTCAACACTTCATGATTAAGTTCAATAATCAGAATTATATTCTTTTGCCATTGTTATTTTCCAGAACTTCTTACTATAGTTACTGATTCTCAATATGCAGAAAGAGTTATTTTACAGATTGAACCACTGAACTTATTTCAAGATGATTCAAAATTAATATTGTTATTTGCTCAACTACAATTATCCATGTATAAAACACGTATCAGATCTTATACTGGCCTACCAGAACTTCTGGAACAATGTAATGATGAAAGTGAACCTCTATTTAATAGTCAATATGCTAAAAGCCTAAGAGTTTTACTTTTAAAAACACCATGTTAAAAGCAAAGGTTTGGAGAAAGATTGTTCTATAACTTGGCAAAAAAACAAGGAAATTATAATGAAATGTTCTACTTTTTCCTTTTATAACCAAATTCCATTCCCAGCAGGAAGTAACCCAAAGGGTATTCAAAGAAATAAAATTTAGCAAATGGGTGTTTTTTATTTTGCAAAGTTTAGAAAACTAACCTATATGTACCGTACCATAAGTATATATTCAGAATTTCAATGAGCAAGTGTTTGAAAAGTTTTAAAAATGTTGATTCTGTAACTACACATTTATTAGAAGTTATGGCTATTATGGAAATTACTTTACAAATTAAGACTGACAATGTCCATCTCTAGTAAAATAAAATAGTTTTTATATATTACAACATAAAATATTATAAGTATACCACAAATCTTACAGGACAATCAGTTCTAGAAAAATCTAATTACATTTTATAAGATATGCTTAATAAACAGAAAGGAGTAAAAAAACCATGAGGGATAGCTTACACTGTGCTTAAATAACTTCAAATTTTTTGAATGTTAATAAGAAAGGAATGGCAGGTTTTGAGCCATATTGGATAGTAGAAAACTGGTGAATTAAGTCTACCTGTATATTTTAAGAATATGTTGACCTCCTAATGGGAACCATGATATGTGTTACATTGGAGAAGATTTTTTCATGTTTCCCCAGGAGAAGAAAAGCTATGAATACCATCAAAATTGATAAATATTATATATGAATTAGAGAGATGATACAGCTTGGAAATTCCATCCAAAAATACTTATAGGACTAACGAATGTCTTTCATTTGATCAAGTTTTAAAATATTAGTTGAAAGAAAATACATTGTCTATTGCCAAAATAATTTTTACCTTTGTAAAGATATAACTTGCCAATGAAGAAACTCCCCAAAGTTAGGGTGGAACATGGTTTTGTTTTTGTCTTTCCAGGAGAATAAGAGCAATCAACCTAGGACTCTAAAGACCACTGCACAAATGAGACATCTGATGAAAGATGAATCATCAATCAAAAATGGCCCAAAGAAAAGAGTAAATTTTCCTAATGGAATAACATACCTGCAATAAGGTAGAATTCCACAAATCTTCCCAATTGTTGTTTTTGCTGCTCTGTAAAAACATAAGAGACAAATAGTCCTTTTGTGGCTCCAATTCAATTAGAAATTAAAGATGGTTTTGAAGTTGGTGTGTGGTTCTCTCCTCCTCTAAACTCAAATATGCTTGTTAAAGGAAAATTCAAACTGTTTCATGTCAAAAGAGACACCTGGTATAGGACAGATTAAAACTAAAATTAAGGGACTATTTTATTACCACTAATCTCATAATCTTTTTGGTTTTATTTTGACTCTTTAAAGGATTTTTTAAGATGTAAATATTCTCCCAAAATCTATACATATAAATTATACATATAGCACACATATATAATATACACATATAATACATAATAATTAAATATATGTATATATCATATGTGTGTTATATGTCACATTGTCTCAGTGGGTGGATGCACCCCTCACGGTCCTGACTTCCTTGCTCATATTCTCCCTTCTTCTGCTCCTCATTTGGACCTTAGGAGCTCATTCCGGTGCTCCAATGTGGGTCTCTGTCTCTAGCTCCATCCTTCGTCAGATGAAGGTTTTAAGGTGATATGCAAGATATTCATCATTATGGCTATAGGATAGGGTCATTTCAGGTTCTCTCTCCTCAGTTGCCCAAGGTACTAGCTGGGGACATCTCCCTGCACACCTGCAAGCCCCTCTAGAGTCAAGTCTCTTGCCAACCCTAAGATGGTTCCCTTAATTAGGATATATACTTCCCTGCTCCCATATCCACCCTTCCTTTATATCAACCATCCCATTTCCCCAAGCTCCCCCTATCCTTCCCTTCTCCTTTTTTCACCCCATTTACCCTTATCCCCATCACACCTCACCCCCAAGTTCCCAGTTTTTGCCTGGCAATCTTGTCTACTTCCCATATCCAGGCTGATGACTATATGTTTTTCTTTGGGGTCACCTTCTCATTTAGCTTCTCTAGGATCACAAATTATAGGCTCAATGTCCTTTGTTTATGGCTAAAAACCAATTATGAGTGAGTACATCCCATGTTCATCAATTCATAGAGATCCACCTGCCTCTGCTTCCTGAGTGCTGGGATTAAAGGCATGCACCAGCATTGTCCAGGTTATTGAATCTACTTTTAGGCTGAAAAGCAAACATATTAGCCTCAAATACTTTATATTGCTATAGATTTCTGTATCTTGATGAAAATTCAAGATTATTTTTATTATAGCATACTGTAAGGTATTGTACCTATAAAAAATTATTTAAAATTATAATGTAAATTTCTAGTCCTCAAAAACTAGTAATACAAACTGATACAATTAAGATAACAATTAAGCTTTTTGTATGGGGATAGATGTAGGCAGAAATATATTCTATTTAACCTGATGCATTTTAGATAATTAAGTAGTCATCAAACACTTCAGAGATCTGCAGAATATGTCATTTAAAATGTTTGAATAACATGAGGTTTTTCATAACTATGAGACGCATCTGCTCCTGGCATCACCAATCTACTTCAGAAAAGGATGGAAAGTATCAAAGAACCTCCATATGGAGTTTTCTTTCAATGTGGCAAAGCTGGCCATTGGCCAAGAAACTTTCCTTGCCTCAATTGCTGACAGTATGCTGTCCAAGTTGGATAAACAAGACAAGAAGGAAGTCAACTATTGAATATTGCTAAGACAAGGTAGGCCAGTCCTTCAAATTTCCTACATCACAGAAAAGTCTGTCAGATATTCTAGGCCTGTAGACTGAAGATGAATGGTCCAAAGTTTTAGAGGAATCTTAAGTGACTGTTCAAGTAGCCAACTGTCTCTTTCATTCATGTAGTTTTGGAAATTGTTTGCTATATATTTCATGTTTACTCAGGTAATATTTTATCCTACTCAGGTCTTTGATTGGGGCTGAAGACTAGATAGTTATATCATATCCCTTGTTTCTAAATTCAGAAAAGAAACTTCCAAGGTAGATTTAAATTTTATAAAGTTGAAAGATATAAAAGCTTAAGTCATTTATCATGAGAATGTTTTAAGGTCAAAACAGATAATTTTAGGTTGTAATATGAGTTATGATAGAAACATTTTAGCCAGCCAATGGTCAAACATCCTGCAGGCAGTATGCTCCAACACCCTCTCATTTGATCCTATAATCTACAAGTCCCACTCTACCCTCAAAGCCACTCTCTCCCCCGCACAACCTCAGTGGCTCTCTGAGACAAAGACTGGGACTGCATAGAGCAGACCAAGAGGTAAGAAACCAATCCCCCCACAGCTGGAGAACCCAGTCTCTAGGCAATAGGTTCTAGGCCCCAGGGCAAAGTCCCAGGCCCCTCCCACACCCACTTCAGTTGCACTAGGCTGGCCCTGGGCAAGTCTCCTCCTGGCAACTTGCACCAACAACACCACATTGGACCCTATAATCTGAGTCCTACTTTGCACACAAATTCACCCATTCCCCCACAATCTCAGCAGCTGTCTGGGAAACACACTGGGGTTGTATGGGGTGGACCAACAGGTGACTGACCAGTCCCTCAGCCAGAAAATCTACCTAGGCCAAGAAGCAAAACACTGAGGTTCTTCCCCATTTGCACTATCCAGTCAGCAGGCAAGCCTCCTATATGCAGGCTGCTCCATCACCAGCCATAGGACCCTGTAATCTATCATCCCCACTCTGTCTCCAAACCCACCCATCAACCAAGATCTCAGTGGCTCTCTGAGGCACAGACTGTGACTGAACAGAGTAGACCAAGAGGTGAGTGATCACCCAGTCAGCTGGAATACTCAGTCAATAGGCACTAAGCCCTGGGACAAAATCCTGTAACCCACTTCCATCTGCCTCAATTGCACTTTCAAGTCATTGGGCAAACCTCCTGCAAGCAGGCTGATCCAACACCCCATTATTGGGCCCTATAATCTACAAGGCCATCTCTGCTCCCAAACCCACACTTCCCTCCAGCCACCTCATTGGCTCTCTGAGACACAGACTTGGACTCTACAGAGCAGACTAAGAGGTGAGTGACCAGTACCTCAAACAGACAGTTCAGGCTCTGAGTCCTAGGTCCCAGAGCAAAAGACAGGCCCCCTCTTCCACCTGGATCAACTTCACTAGCCTGCCAGCAAGCAAACCTCCTTCAGGCAGACTGCTCCAACACCCCCTCATTGGACCCTGTAATCTATGAGTCCCACTCTGCCCCCAAATCCACCCATACCCCTACAACCTCAGTGGTTCTCTGGGACACAGACTGTGACTGCACAGAGTGGATCATAAGGTAAGTGACCAACCCCTCAGCTGAACAACCCAGTTTCTAGAGTCTAGGGCCCAGGGGAAAAAACCCAGGCCCCTCCCACACCTGCCTAAGCTTTACTAGCTAGCAGACAAGTCCTTTTGTTTGTCTCCATTCAGACTTCTTGAATGCCCCCACCCACATTGGAACATTGTAGATTTATAAGTCCCACTCTCCTGTGGGACAATGGTCTGTACCCTGTCACTTGTATTTTAAATAAATGCTGATTGGCCAGTAGCCAGTCAAGAAGTATAGGTGGGGTGACCAGGCAGGAAGTAGAGAGGTGGGGAAATGAGAATTCTGGGAAGAGGGGAGTTTCAGTCTGCAGTTGTGACCCAGATGCAGAGGATGCAAGGTGGCTCAGATGTTTGAGTTCTACATCCACATCTACATCTACAGGTTCAAGACTGTGCCTGAAATTATCAAGCCTCACAGAATATTCCAGCCAGGTCTTGACCATAGTTCTCAATTTTCTTTAGGTCCCCATAAGATAATCAACACCCACAATCATCAGGGGGTGGCCTGGAAAACTACACCCACATTTCTCAAAAAATATATTATTGATGTTTGTCTTTGTTTAGAATGTTGGTTACAAGTTGTTATGGATAATGGTCAGGAGAGAAGCTAAACAAAGGCAGGAATCATAGGCAGGGCAACCAGGCATGAAGTAGAGGTGGGGCAACAAGAATTCTGAGGAGAGGAAAGAGTTGGTATACAGTTATCACCCAGTCAGAGAGGAAGCCAGACACAGAGCAAGCAGGATGTGTAGAAGGAGCTGTGGGTAGGCCTGCTTTTCACCCAGCCCAGCTCCCACATGGCTAGCTTAGCCCTGAAAATAATAACACGAAAACTGTATTCTTTTAAACACTGCCTAGCCCATTAGTTTTAACCTCTTATTGGCTAGCTCTTATATATTGATTCAACCTGTTTCTAATAATCTGTATCACCACTTGATTGTGGCTTACCAGGATGAGTCTAATGGGTGTCTGTCTCAGAGAAGAGAGGCATGGCATCTGCCTCACTGCCTTCTTTCTCCCAGCATTCTGTTCTGTCTTCTCCACCTACCCATGTAATGACCTATCAGGCCAAGCAGTTTTCTTTATTAATTAACCAATGAAAGCAACAGATAGATAAAAGACCCACCTACATCAAGGATGTGACCACCTCACCGAAAATGGTACCAGGCCACATGGCTAACACAAACAAGAATTATGGGCTAATAGTTATAAGTGTTAATAAGAAGTCTGAGATACTAGGCAATCAGTTTATAATTAATGTAGACCTCTGTGTGATTTATTTGAGACTTAACAACTGTGGGAACTGAGCAGAACAAAAACCTCAGCCAACACCACTATACTCTCAAACCCACCCATCCCCAGAGATGTTGGCATTTCCATGAGACACAAACAGAAACTGCAATGATCAGTCCAAGAGAGAATACCTGAGACAGAGCCACAGACTGCAAGGACTGAATAAATAGGCAATGACCCTGCCTACACTAATTAGAAGAAGAGATAGGCAGGTGTTAATGCAAGAATAAGTTCAATAACCTAAAGAGCAATAGGGCAACACAAGAACCTAGTGGGCCTACAACAGGAAGACCTGAATATACTAACCCAGAAGAAACAGAAGAAAATGACCTTAAATAAAACTATATGAAGATGATAGAGGCCTTTAAAGAGGAAATGAAAAATTCCCTTAAAGACATGGAGGGAAAGACAAACAAAAAATTAGAATAATTCTCTTAGAAAAATTCAAATAAGTTAAGAAAAAACAATTAAACAGGTTAAATAACATTCAAATTTTTCAATACTTGAGAACTGAAACAGAGGCAATAAAGAAAATACAAATGGAGAGGATTCTTAAGAATGTAAAAGCTGTGTAAATGAACAGGAACTATACAAGTGAAATAAAGTATGACAATAACTTTAAAACTTGGAAGAAAGATAATGAAGTCACCAGAAAATGGAAAGATCTCCTATGCTCTTGGGTAGGTAGAATTAACATAGTAAAAATGGCAATCTTACCAAAAGCAATCTACAGATTCAATGCAATGCCCATCAAAATCCCTGCAAAATTCTTTACAGACCTCAAAAGAACAATACTCAATTCAAGAAAAACAAAAACCCAGAATAGCCAAAACAATCCTGTAGAACAAAGGAACTTCTGGACGCATCACAATCCCTGACATCAAGTTCTATTATAGAGCTACAGTAATGAAAACAGCCTAATACGGCTAAAAACAGACAAAGGAACCAATGGAATTGAATTAAGACCTGGATATCAATCCACATAACTACAAACACCTGACTTTTAACAAAGAAACTAAAAATATAAAATGGGGAAAAGAAAACATATTCAACAAATGTTTCTGGCATAACTGGATATCAACATATAGGAGAATGCAAATACATCCATATCTATCACCATGCACAGAACGCAAGTCCAAATGGATCAAAAACATCAACATAAAACCAGCCACACTGAACCTCATAGAAGAGAAAGTGGGAAGTATACTTGAACACATTGGCACAGGAAACCACTTCCTAAATATAACCCCAGTAGAACAGATACTGAGAGAAACAATTAGTAAATAGGACCTCCTGAAACTGAGAAATTTCTTTAAAGCAAAGGACATGGTCAACAAGACAAAGTGGCAGCCTACAGATCTTCACCAACCCCCTATCAGACAGAGTACTGATCTACAAAATATACAAAGAACTCAAGAAACTTGACATCAAAAGAACAAATAACCTAATAAAAATGGGGTACAGAGTACACAAAGAACTCTCAACAGATAAATGCCAAACTTTACCTGGAAGGTCACAACCTGTGGTGATACACAGATATAATAGAAATGAGTTATTTTAAGAGGTAAGAGTTGAGTTAGTTAATAAGAAGCCTGAGCTAATATATTGAGCAGTGTTTTAATTAATACACTTTCTGTGTGATTATTTCAGGTCTGGGTTGCTGGAAAACAAACAAGCAGCCTCCATCAACAATCATAAATATGGGAAGAGGATGGAGGAGTTGAAGGGAGACAAAGAGATTTGGAGTCATATAGGGAAGCTAAGATGCTATAAAATTCTAAAAAACACATACAACTTTTAAGAATTTCACATGGCAATACTTTACATGAACTCTTTCATTTTTTGGACCTTTAATACCATATGGAAATCTAAATTGAATTATAAAACATTTTAAATTAAGCTCCATTTCTATGATTTGTACTTCTTACTGAGTTTCTACTTTGAGGCCATGAACTCAGGCTCACAAATGTTGCAGAATGATCTCTGAATGAGTTCACAGTTTTGCAATGCAACTTTTGAGTGTAGGTCAAAGTATCTGTTTTTTTTTTCCTATCAATAGCTGCTTTCATAACAAACTGTGTGGTGTTCATGACTTTTTGCCTGCACTAAAAATCTTATGTAACAGTATTTGCTATAAGTTTCACAGGTGGTCAAGGCTGGATTCCTTACAGCACCACAAGAAGCTCTTTACCATGTCAGACTATAATTGGTTTGAAGGAATACCGTTCCGTGCCATCAGGTTTAAAAAAGAAATGATTGAAGAGATTCTTAATAACTTTGTGATGAGAGATGAAGACACAGTCATAGTGACTTACCCCAAATCAGGTAAGGAGCCTTAGCGAGAATGGTCATGACTGTCTGAGGAAGATTAGGACTTTGATCCTCATTCATTTGGGTCATGAGCAGAATGCCATATAAATCTTGTGGGTGGCACAGAGAACTGTGAGAACATTTCTACTCAGAATAATACCTCTAGCCTGACCTGTGTCTTCAGAGGATCACCTAAGGCACTAGTTCAAGGACAGTAGTTCCTAAGGAAGACTCTGGAATTGGTCTGTCTTTGTAGGGAAGGAGAGGGGAAATGGAAAGCAATGAGATGAAAGAGAAGAATTAGCATCAAGAGATAATAGCATGGATGTAAGGATATGTGAAACAGAGTACAGTGTTGGGCAAAATTAGCAGAGACCTTTTGCAGATAGTAGAAAGAGGCTGGAAATTCAAAGGGCTAAAAAGTGGCAACATTGGGGTTTGGAGGAGGGATTTTTGCCAGATTATGGAAGCACTGAACATTGGGTAAATATTCAACTGCTGACATTGAAAGAGCAATAACAAGGAAAATCCAAGGGCAGTGGGAAAGCAGGAAAAGGATTCAGAGAGGAGCCCAGAAAAGTGAAGCTTAGAAACATCCATTGAAAAATGAGCAGATACATATAAATACAAGTGTGTGTGGTAAATAAAAACAAAGAGATTTATTCACCTTAAAAAGTAGTGCTAAGGCACACACTGTAGCATGGATGCATCTCAGTGGGATTGTATTAAATGAAAGGAGCCAATCTCAAAGGGCAGTTGATATGACTCCACCTCTGGGAAATATCTGGGATACTCTACTTCACTGCACCAGAATATAGAATGATGACAGCCAAAGACTGGATGGGGATGTTCAGTAGTCAGGGGGTGTTTATAGAGTATACTGCCAGTTTTGGAAGATGATGCAGTGGAAATGTGCTGGATGAATATGTTTTGTAATTACACCATATGGACATTGTGAATACCACAGGTCTGTGTACCTGGAAAGAGCTACACTGTAAATTGCATGCTTGTATCTTCTACTAGAGGCTTGCTCATAATTACAGTTGAAATGGCCATCACTTTTCCTTCTTCTTCAGGAACTCACTGGCTGATTGAGATTGTCTGCTTGATTCAGACCAAAGGAAATCCCAAGTGGATCCAATCTGTGCCCATCTGGGAACGCTCACCCTGGATGGAAACTCAATTAGGATATCCAATAATAATCAATAAGGAAGGACCACGCCTCATCACCTCCCACCTTCCCTTCCATCTTTTTCCCAAGTCTGTCTTCAGTTCCAAGGCCAAGGTCAGTGCCCAGTGGTTGATAAGTCTTTGACCAAATGCCCTTTGAACTTAAGCTCCACTGAAAGACACTGTAGTTCTTGCTGAAATGCATTCTGACTGTGTACATTGTAGGAAGGAAGCTGTGATTATCATGCACTAGGTGATGCTGATGTGTCCTCTCACCAGACTACATCAGAGTACCAGGATGTTGACCACCACACAGTGATTCTGGGCAGATTTGGGATAGAAAGTGAAATATCATACTGGAGCCTTCTGGAACTACATATATAAGTCAGGCAGAATTCAAACATTAGTGTACAGTGGATAGTATTCTTTTGCTGTCACCAAATTCAACTAGCTAATATTAATTCTACAAAAGTCCCACATCCTGTGGGTGAATTATCCAAGGCAGAATTGTTCACAGGGGAAACAGGCTGACCAAGCATCAATACTCTAGTCATGGAGATTGTTCAACAGTCATGTGTCATTTGTACCCACTTTATTTTGTTGTTTGGCTATCTATTGATATCTGTAGTCACAGTAATCTCCCATGTCACTGACAGAGGATCTCCCCAAGGGATCAGAGATATCTAATCATGGATACTTTTCACTAAGAAAGTTTTCAAAAAGTGCCTTCACTGGTAGTCTAAAAATATCTAAAAACTTAGAAAAATAATCTGTCTTAAAAAGGCACAATGAAGTTGTGATTACTCACCTATATGTATGCGTCTTAACTAGATTTGGCAAACTCTTGGCCAATTATTTTCATGTTTTTCCATTTTAGATTCTCTATATCATAAGAAATCCCAGAGATGTTCTTGTGTCTAGCTATTTTTTCTGGAGTAAGACAAATCTTATTAAGAATCCAGAGTCACTGGAAACTTACTTTGAATGGTTCCTCAAAGGAAATGGTGAGTGTCCTGTGAAATATAGAAATTTGGGGATATTTGGAAACTTTTTACAAACAAGATGAGAGATAGCTTAGGCTGACCTTAAACTCTCTATATATCCAGCAATGACCTTGGAACTTGGCTCCTCCTGAGTCAACCTCCTGAGTTCTAGTACTAATAACACCTACTACCATGCTCTATGTATTTGGTGCTATGTCTCAAACCTATGTGTTATCTAACTTGGCAATATCCCGAGCCCTTCAGTACCTTGTGTTGTCATCACATGGCTCCATTTTATTCATTGACATTCAATTAGTATATGAGTCAAAAGCTTATCATCATTTCAAACCTGATTGTCAAATCTTCATTATCTCATGAACCACCAAAGAACAGGGCACAACCAGAGTTTCTCCCATGACACATCATTATGGCACTATCTGCAGTTTCTAGTCTTTTCATTACAATACAGGTATTAACATTTGTGGTGGCTCGAATGAGAGATGGCCACACATAGACGCTGGCATTTTAATACTTTTTTACCAGTAGGTGACACTGTTTCTGAAGGTTTGTGAGGCACAGCTTTGCTAGAGGAAATAAATCATAGAGGGTGAGCTTTGAGAAGTTAAATCCTTAAGCCGCTTCCAGTTTCCTCCCTCTGTTTCCTACTTGGGTTTGAGGTGATTAACTCTTAGCTTCTTGTTTCTACAGTTCTGGCTGACATCTCCAGCCTTTTGCTTTTTCCTCTCATCATTTATTCTTATCCTCCTATAATCATGCGCCAAAAGTAAGCTCTCTTTTAAGTTGTCTGTGTTCACAGCATTTAATCACAGCAATAGAAAAATAACAAATGGAGTTTTCATCCTACCATATTCCTCACTTGTGAAATTTTTTAGTCTTTTTCTCATTGCCTTCCCAATATTTTAGCCTGACAATCCACCATTTTGCAAAGATGCATTTTTCCAAATATTGTAAATATTATTTTCTTTTTTGACACAAATTATTTTCATAAAAAAAGATTATTTATGCTTTGATTTTATTTAGCTTTTATTGGTCTTTATAAACTATCTATAGTAAAGGGGTTGTTTTATTATGACATTTCTGTACATGTGTGGAAGTATTTTGATCATATTCCCACTAACCTCTCTTGTCCTGTTTCCAGCCTTGCTGATCCCCTTTTTCTTAACTAGCTCTCCTTTTTTATTTTTCAACTTTTTATTTATTTATTTTTACATTTTGAGTAATCTATCTCTGCAATATCATGTATGTGTGTATGTATGTATGTATTAATATGTGCATAGCACACATGAATATGAAGGTCAGATGACAACTACTTTTGGGAGTAACTTTTCTCTCTCCAACATATCACTTCTGGGTATTAAACTCAGGTAGTTAGGCTTAGCAGCACTTGGCCTTTAACCACTGAGCCATCTTGTTGACACCAAGTTCTTATCTTAGAAGACATGTGAATAGACAGGTTGGAATATTGACATATGTTCCCATCACCTTGATTCATTAATAGAAACCTTAGGGTCAATTGTGATTTATCTTACCAAAAGTTCACTCACTTTTCCCTCTCATGGAAATTATTTTTTATTCATTTTACATAGCAACCACAGTTCTTCCTCCTTTCCTTCCTCCCACTTCCCCTTTCCCCCAACCAACCCCTATACACTCCTCTAAAAGGGTATGGCCTCCCATAGGGAGTCAACAAAGCCTGGTACATTAAGATGAGGCAAGACCAAGCCCCTCCCTCCCTCATCAAGGCTGAGCAAGGCATCCCACTACAGGGAATGGGCTCCAAAAGTCAGTTCATGCCCCAGGAATAGATCCTGGTCCCATTGCCAGGGGTCCATCCAACAGACCAAGCTATACAGCTGTCAACCTCATGCATGGGGCCTAGTTCAGTCTCATATAGGCTCCCCAGCTATCAGTCTAGAATCCATAAATTCCAATGAGTTCTGTTAAGTTGTCTCTGTGGATGTTCCCAGCCTGATCTTGACCTCACACCCAGCTCATATAATTTCTCCTTCCTCTCTTCGACTTGACTCCTGGAGCTCTGCCTGGTGCTTGACTGTGGATCTCTACATCTGCTTCCATCAGTTACTGGGTGAAGGTTCTTTGGTTAAAGTTAGGGTATTTACCAACCTGATTACAGGAGAAGGCCAGTTCAGGCACACTCTATGCTTTTGCTAGGAGTCTTTGTTGGAGTTATCCTTATGGTTTTCTTGGATTTTCCCTAGCACCAGGTTTCACTGTAATTGCATAATGGCTTCCTCTATCAAGATACCTCTTTCATTGATCTCCGACTCTGTTCCTCCCTCAACTCGATCATTCCATTCCTTCATGTACTCATCCCCCAAACCCCTCCCCTCTACAATACTCCACCTCAGATTTAACCCAAGATATCCCATGTATTTTACCTTCCCAAGACAATCCATGTGTCCCTCTTAGGATCCTGCTTGCTACCTACCTTCTCTAGAGTTGTAGATTGTAGTATGATTATCCTTTGCTTTACATCTAGTATCCACTTAGGAGTAAGCACATGCTGTTTTTGTCTTTCTTCGTCTGGGTTATTTTTTTTCTAGTTCCATTCATTTGCCTGCAAATTTCATGATCTCATTGTTTTTGTTTGCAGCTGAGTAATAATACTTCATTAAGTAAATGTACCATATTTTCTTTATCCATTCTTCTCTTGGGGAGCATCTAGATTGTTTCCAGGCTCTGGCTATTATGAATAAAATTGGTATTAATATAGTTAAGGAGGTGTCCTTGTGGTATGATTGAACATCATTTGGGAATTTGCCCAAAAGCGGTAGTACTGGGTCTTGAGGTAGATTGATTCCCAATTTTCTGTATAAATCACCATACTGATTTCCAAAGCAGCTGTACAAGTTTGCACTCTCATCAGCAGTGGAGGAGTGTTGACATTACTCCACATCCTCTCCAACATAAACTATCCTCAGTGTTTTTTATCTTAACCATTCTAACAAGTGTAGGACAGTATCTTCAAGTAGTTTTGATTTCATTTCCTTGATAACTAAGGAGGTTGAGCAATCCCTTAAACACCTTTTGACCATTTGAGATTCTTCTGTTCAGAATTCTATGTTTAGATCTGTACCCCCATTTTTAATTGGATTATTTGGTATTCTGATGTCTAGTTTCTTGGGTTCTTTATGCATTTTGGATATAAGCCCTCTGTCAGATGAGGATTTGGTGAAGATCTTTTTCCCATTCTGTGGGCATCGTTTTGAGTTGTTTACTATGTCCTTTGACTTACAGGAGCTTTTCATTTTCAGGAGGTCCCATTTACTGATTGTTTCTCTCATTGTCTGTGCTGCTGGGGTTATATTTAGGAAGTGGTCTTCTGTGCCAATGCATTCAAGGCTACTTCACATTTACTCTTCTATCAGCTTCACTGTGATGGGATATATGGTGAGGTCTTTGATGGACTTGGACTTGAGTTTTCTGCATAGCAATAGATATATGGATCTATTTGCAGTCTTCCACATGTTGACATCTAGTTTTGCCAGCAACATTTGTTGAAGATACTATTATTTTCCATTGTACACTTTTGGATTCTTGGTCAAAAATCAGGTTTCATAGGTGTGTGGATTAATGTCAGGATCTTCAACTCAATTCCATTGGTCTACCTGTCTGCTTTTATGCTAATACCAAGCTGTTTTTATTACTATAACTCAATAATAGAGCTTGAAGTCAGATATGGTGATACCTTTATAAGTTCCTTTATTGTGCAGGATTGTTTTAAGTACCTTGGGTATTTTTGTTCCATATGAAGTTGAGTAGTTTTTTCTTAGGTCTGTGAAGAGTTGTGCTGGAATTTTGATGGGGATTTTATTGAATTGGTAGGTTGTTTTTGGTAGGATCTCCGTTTTTAATATGTATATACAATCTATCCAAGAAAAAAAAAGAGATCTTTCCATTTTCTGTTATCTTCATCAATTTCTTTCTTCAAAGTCTTAAAGCTATTGTCATTCGGGTCTTGCATTTGTATTATTAGAGTTATCCCAAGATATTTTATGTTATTTATAGCTAATATAAAGGGTGATGTATCTCTAATTTCTTTCTCAGTCCATTTATCATTTGTCTATGGGGGGACTACTGATATTTTAGTTAATCTTGTATTCTGACACATTACTGAAGGTGTTTATAAGATTTAGGAAATCCCTGATAGAATTTGTGGGATCACGTATCTATCTATACTTTCATATCATTTGCAAATACCAAAAGTTTGGCTTCTTTCATTTCAATTTGTATACCCTTGATCTCCTTTCTTGCCTTTTTACTCTAGCTGGAACCTCAAGTATTATATTGAAAAGATATTGAAAGAGTAGACAACCTTGTCTTATCCCTGATTTAGTGGAATCATTTTGAGTTTTTCTCTGTTTAATTTGATATTGTCTCTCAGACTTCTGTGTATTGCCTTTATTATGTTTAGGTATATTCCTTATATCCCTGATGTCTCCAGAAACTTTATCATGAGTGGGTTTTAAATTTTGTCAAAGACTTTTTCCAACCTCTAATGAGATTATCATGTGTTTTTTATTTTCTTTCAGTTTGTTTATATGGTGGAATACGTTGATAGATTTTCATATGTTGAACCATTTCTGCTTTGCTGGGATGAAACCTACTTGATCATGGTGGATGATTTTTTTTTATGTATTCTTGATTTCAGTTTGCCCGTGTTTTCTTAAGTATTTTTTCATCAATGTTCATGAGGGAGATTGGTGTGTAGTCCACTTTCTTTGTTGCATCTTTGTGTGGTTTGGGTAACAGAAAAACTGTAGCCATGTAAAAGAAGCTTGGCAATGTTCCTTCTGTTATTATTGTGTGGAACCATTTGAAGAGCATTGATATTAGCTCTTCTTTAAAATTCTTGTAGAATTCTACACTGAAACCATCTGACACTGGACCTCTTTTGAATTTGGAGATTTTAACGACTGCTTCAATTTCCTTGGGGATTATAGGTCTATTTAAATTGTTCATCTGCTCTTGATTTCATTTAGGTATGTAGTACCTATCTTGAACATTGCTCACTTCTTGTAAATTTTCAGATTTTTGGAGTATAGGTTTTTGAAGTATAACCTAATGAATCTCTAAATTTCCTTGCTGTCTATTGGCATTTCTGATTTTGTTAATTTGAATATTCTGTATGCCTTTTGATTAGTTTGGATAAGAGTTTGTCTATCTTGCTGATTATAGTGGCATTTCTTTTTTATTTTAATAAATAAGGCTTGACTGAAAGTCAGAAAAGTAAAACAGTCACATTGGCCAACCTTAAAGGCCATGAATCAATGACATACACCTTTAATCCCAGTAGCCACACTAGTTTGCCACAGAAACCAGGCAGTAGCTGTGCACGCCCTTATTCCCAGAACTAGAGAGTATTATAAAATGGGAGGAAACAGCTCTCAGTCTCTGTCTCATTCTGAAGTTGCCTGGAGGCAGGATCACCATTTTCAAACTGAGGTTGAGGTAGGAGCCAGGTGCTGGCTGCTTTGGTTTTCTGGTCTTCGGGTTGAACCCCAATATCTGTCTATGAGTTTTTATTAATCATGCTTCAGTTGATTTTTCAAGGAACCAACTGTTTGTTTCATTGATTCTTTGCATTTTTCTCTTTATTTCTATTTTTATTGATTTCAGCCTTGAGTTTCATTTACTGCCCTCTGTTTCTTCTGGGTGAGTTTGCTTCTTTTTGTTCTCAAAATTTCAGGTGTGATGTTAAGTCACTAGTGTGAGATTTCTCCTAATTCTTTATGTAGGTATTTAGTACTAAGAACTTTCTTCTTAACAATGATTTTAAAGTGTCCCATAAGTTTGTGTATGTAGTATATTTATTTCCAATGAACTCTAGAAAGTCTTATTTTCTTTATTTCTTCCTTGGCTCACTGGTGATTCTGTTGAGTGTTATTCCATTTCCATGACTTTGTAGGCTTTCTGTAGTTTGTGTTTTTGAATTATAACTTTAAACAATAGTGATCTGATAAGATAAAGGGTTTTTTTTTCCAATTTTTTGTATCTGTTGAGATTTGCTTTGTGACCAAGTATGTGGTCACTTTTTGAGAAGAAAACATGAGGTGCTGAGAAGAAGGTATAATCTTTTGTGTTTGGATAGAATGTTTTATAGATGTCTGTTAAGTCCATTTGAGTCATTATATCTGTTAGTTTCCTTATTTCTCTGTTAATTTTCTGTCTGGCAGACCTGTCCATTGATGAGAATGGGGTGCTAAAGTCTCCTACTATTAGTGTTTGGGGTTTGATCTGTGATTTAAACTTTAGTAATGTTTCCTTTAAATATGTGGGTACCCTTGTATTGGGGACATATATGTTCAGAATAGAGACTTTATCTTGATGTATTTTTACTCTGAAGAATATGAAATATCCTTCTCTATTTCATTTGATTAATTTTATTTTGAAGTCTATTTTGTTAGATACTAGGATAGCTTCACCAGTTTGGTTCATAGGTCCATTTGATTGGAAATTCTTTTGCCAACCATTTTCTCTAAGATAATGTCTGTCTTTGAAGTTGAATGTGTTTCTTGTATGCATTAAGAAGGTCAGCTCCTTGGTCTGGAGAGATGGCTCAGTGGTTAAGAGCACTGCCTGTTCTTCTAAAGGTCCCGAGTTCAATTCCCAGCAACCACATGGTGGTTCACAACCATCTGTAATGAGATCTGGTGCCCTCTTCTGGTGTGCATGCATACAAGAAGGTCAGCTCCTGTTTTCATTCTGTTAACTTGTGTCCTTTTATAGGTGAATTGAGTCCGTTGATATTAAGGGATGTTTATGACCAGTGATCATTAATTCCTGTTATTTTTTGGTGGTAGTGTTTGTGTTATTGTTGTTTGGGATTTGATGATGTGGGATTATCTATTTCCTGTGTTTTTGTTAGTGCAGCTAACTTCCTTGGATTGGAGTTTTCTTCTAGTATTTTCTGTAGGAGTGGATCTTTGGCTAGGTATTGCTTAAATCTGGTTTTGTCATAGAATATCTTGTTTTCTCTATCTATGGTGATTGAAAGTTTTGCTGGGTATATTAGTCTGGACTGTCATACATGGTCTGTTGGTGTCTGCAAAATGTCTGTTCAGGACCTTCTGGCTTTCAGAGTCTCCATTGAAAAGTTGGCTGTTATTCTGATGTGTCTGCCTATATATTTACTTAGTCTTTTTTCTTTTCAGTTCTTAATATTCTTCCTTACTCTGTATGTTTAGTGTTTTGGTTATTATACAGTGATAGGGACTATTTTCGGTTCAGTCTATTTGGTTTTCTGTAAGTTCTAATATTCATAGGCATATTCTTCTTTAGGTTGGAAAAGTTCTCTTCTATGTTTTGTTGAATTTGCTTTCTGTGCCTTTGATTTGCTGTTCTTTTCCTTCTTCTATCCCCATTATTCTTAGATTTGGTCTTTTCTTGATGTCCCAGATTTCTTGTATGCTTTGTGTTATGATTTTGTTGGATTTAATGCTTTCTTTGACTAAAGAATCTATTTCCTCTATCATATTTTCAATGCCAGAGATTTCTTCTTCCATCTCTTGCATTCTGTTGATTATGCTTACATTTGTGGTTCCTGTTCATTTACCCAGATTTTCCATTTCCAGAATTCCCTTGGTTTGTGTTATATTTATTGCCTCTATTCCAATTTTCAAGTCTTAATTGTCTCCTTCAACTCTTTGCCTATTTTTTCTTGACTTTCTTAACTGTCCTTAAGGGATTTATTGATTTTTTTTTCAATTTTTGTCTGTTCTTTTTTTCTAGATTGCTTTAAGGAAAATTTTCATTTCCTCTATCATCTTCATAAAGTTATTTTAAAGTCATTTTCTTCTACTTTATCTGCATTGGTATGTTCAGGTCTTGCTGTGCTAGAATCACTTGGTTTTGGTGGTGCCATATTGATCTTTATATTTTTGGATATATTCTTGTACTGTCATCTACCCATCTCTTCTTTCAACTGTTGCAGGCAGTGCCTGTGGCTCTGGGGGCCACTATTCCTCTGATTGATGCAGATAGTGTTTATGCCTCTAGGAGCCACTGATGCTGCAGTAGATGGTTGGGTCTGTAGAGCATGGTGGGACTTGTATATTACAGGGAGAGTGGAGTGGCCTGTCCACAGGAGTCTAGCCTGCTGAATGTCTAGTGGGGCTGTGATGCATGGGATGAATGTGCCCCAGTGTCTGGGCCTAGAAACATAACTGTCTGCCTGAGATATCAGTTGCTCATCTCTTTGTCTAATTGGTTCAGGTGGTGTCTGTGTCTCTGGGGCTGCTGATGCCATTGTGGATGGTTAGATTTCTGAGGCAGAGTCAGACATGTAGAGTACAATGTTCAATAGAGGTGTGGGGGTGGAACAGCCTGCCCACAGGAGTCTTGCCTGATGATGAACTAGTGGGTACTGGGATGGGTGGTGGTCCTTTTTACTTTTATGTTCCTTGTTTTCATGTGTGTGTTTGTGACCCAGTGAGGTTCACTGAGTGCAGCGGTTGGATTAATAAGCACCAAAGATACTAAGTATTTGAACAAGTTTAATAACAAAACCAGACTCACGAAACCAAGGTTCCAGCAGAGTAGCCGGCGGAAACAGCGAGGAAGGGAAGCGGAAGTGCAGCCTCTCTGTGCCTAATTTATCAGTAAACATACGCCCGAGGGCAGCCCGCCCACAAGGGGAGGGCTTATCCCTACATCTCCCTCTTTTTGTCTAAATAAGACAGAACTAACCTAAATACAACTATAAACAATAATAATAACAAACAATATTGAGAACGAAAGTTTTGCCAGACATTCTATCTCAAGGAGTCTAAATAATGTAGAGAGTAATTACAATTATATAATCTTCAACTCCGTCAAAGATCCGAGAAGGGAATAAATATTACTTAACAAATGAGAGATATCCAAAA
>NW_026068276.1:246510-252182 GCF_014885135.2 Alexandromys fortis | reverse complement strand
GCCCGAGGGCAGCCCGCCCACAAGGGGAGGGCTTATCCCTACAACTGAGGGTACTTACTGGAGCACAGAAAAGGAAACATTTACAGGCACAAAAGTTCCTTACCAGTAACTACTGAAAAAAAAACCTCTTCCTCCACCAGCAACCACTAAACAGTCTATATAATGTAGAAGGATGTGTCTCATGGACACTGCCTCCTTGCCACCATTATCAAGCTATAAATACTCAGAAAGGTGGTGGTGGCTTTGGAGGACCTCTTCAGTCCTTGATAGAATATTGAAGGGCCCTGTCTTGTGTAGGTCTTCTGCAGAAGTCACAGCTACTGTGAGTTTAAGAGTGTTACAGCCATGCCATGTCTAGATGACAATATTTCACATCATTTTACCACATCTTTAGACTCTTAGATCATTTCCATACCTTATTCCTTGATGTTTTCTAATACTATATGGGCTCTAGGTGTTTCATCTAGGGAGATCACTTAAAGGACCCTTATTCTCAGCATTTTGTCCAGTTTTGAGTCTCTGAAATTACCGCTGCCTACTACAAGAAGAATCTTCTTTGACCAAGTTTATATCACAATAGTGATATAAAAGGATAAATATAGCTGTTTATAAATACTTTAATATGCACATCATGTCCATTCAGCAGAACAAAAATTATAGCTTCAACATTCAGGCCTATTCTCTTCTCAGCATGAACATTTGACCATGTTGACTGCACCAGATGTGAATTCTTCTCAATATCAATCAGAAAATAATAGGTTACCCCTATAACCCAATCATCATTCAGTATTACACCAATGAGCATATCTTGAAAGCCTATTTGAAGTATATATCAGAATGTCCACAACTGATTAAGACTGTTGATGGCAATCTCCAACTAGAAGCCTGCATAACAGCTTCTGGTACTATGAAGGCTATTCAGTAAGAAGGTATGTTTTACCTTTATGTCCAGTGACAAGAGTTTAAGGATGACCTTAGAAATAGGGTCTTAACAACTAGTTTTTCTGGGCAACTGACAACAATGATTGTTACTGTGCACTCCCACGAGTGTTTCTCTCTCCACACATTTTCATCTTAATATTTTAAAAACTAATCTTTATTATAAAGAAACTTGCAAATGTATAAAAACAAAATACACCAAGCAAATAAGACTCAAATTCTACACAACTTAATAAATTTATATACAGTTAGAACTGGTATTCAAAAAGAATCTCTGACCTTTAGATTTCTGTCTGGTGCTCCAATGTGGGTCTCTGTCTCTGTCTCCTTCCATCTCCTGATGAAGGTTAATATTCAGGAGGATGGAGGTGGGTGGTCCTTGGACTTCCCCACAGAGCAGGGAACCCTGATTGCTCTTTGGGCTGACGAGGGAGGGGGACTTGATTGGGGGAGAGGAAGGGAAATGGGAGGCGATGGAGGGGAAGAGACAGAAATCTTTAATAAATAAGTAAAAGAATCTCTGAGACTTTACATTACGTGTTAGAAGTATAGCCATTTTGTAACATATATTCTTCTAGTCTAGGAGCATGGCAAAGTTTTCCATCTTCTAATTTCTGCATCAGTCTTTCTCTTCAGTGTGTTGAGATTTTAATTATACAGATTATCTTAGTTAAAGTGCCTGTTGTTATGAACAGTCACCTTGACCGCAGCATCACTTATAAGGGAAAACATTTCATTGTTGTGGTGGCTTGCCTTTTCAGAGGATTAGTCTATAATCAGCATGGTAGAGATCAAGGTACCATGCAGGCAGATGTGGTGATGGAGGAGTACCTGATAGTCCTACATTTTGAAGGCAATAGGAAATCAACCGAAACACTGGACAATGTCCAGCACCTAGAAAACCTCAAAGCCAGCCCCAACAGGGACACACTTTAATGAGGGCATATACATTCTAACAAAGTCACACATCCTAATAATGTCATTCCTTATGAGATTATGGGAGTCTATTACATTCAAACTACCACATTCCACTACCTAGCTCCAATAAACTTAAAACAATATCATAATGCAAAATGCATTTAGTCCTACTTCAAAAGTCCTCAGTAATGGAGATTCAAATGGGGTCACATTACAATTTATTAAAAGGCAAATCAGTGTACTATATTCACAAGACAGAATGGAGCTGCTAGCTGCTATTAGTCCATCTTCTATGCCATCACAGTTTTTGTCACTGATATCTCCTCATTCCCAAGGGGAATGGGGGACCTCAAACAAGTCACAAGTGGTCGCTGTCAGTCTGTCCACCTTCCAAGATAGCTTGCATTTCTTCTCCCTAGATTTTGTCTGGTCATGTACTCCTAGAGAAGACTATGCCCATTATGGTCCCTCCCTAATACCATTGGCTTATTGGATCAAATTTCCACTTAGTCTAAAATAGTCTCAACAATGTTTTAAAGTCCGAAGTTCAAAGTCTCTTCTGATATCCATGCAATCGCTTCACAGTAATCCCTTGTAAAAATAAAAATAAAAAAGCAGATCATGTACTTCCAACATACAATGCACAGGATACTAGTTACTATTCCAAAAGCAAAGGAAAGGAAGATAGTGAGTACCAAAGCAAGATTAAAAAGTAGCCATGCAACCTCTAATCTCTGCATTTCCATGTCTGATGTCAGAACACTCTTCAGATCTCCAGCTTCATTTAGCTTTGTTGACTGCAACACACTTCTTTCTCTCTTGGGTGGCTTCCATCCCTGGTAGCAGCTCTGTTCAGCATGTATTCCCATGACTCTGGTATCTCTAACATCTTTGGTTCTCAAAGGCAATCCAGGCTTCAACTTTACAGTGTCTCACAGTGGCCTCTGTAGGCCTCCATTCAGAGACATCCCTGACACATGCCTGGCCTCAGCAGTTTCTTTAAGTGTAGAGACAAATTCCATAACCCATTTCTTCTATCCATAACTCTAAAACCATAGCCATGTGGCCAAAGATGCCAAGTTATGCTGCTTACTGGGACTGGAACATGACCCTCTCATTCAATTACATCTTAAAATAGCTTTCTATCTTTCAGTACTAAGCTTGGCTGTCCTGAAACTGGATCTCTAAACCAGGCTGGATTTAAGCTCAGAAGCATGCCAACCTCTGCCTTTCCAATGCTGTTATTAAAGGTATAGCCCCACCACACCAAACTCTAGGTTTTTCTAAGTTTCTTTCTACAGGTTGGAAATTATCTTAGTAGAATCTTGTCCTGATGTCACCACTCCCTTTATTGCATTTTTAATCTATTTTACTCTTTCAACACAGGATTTATCTCCATTCCAATTCCTAATGCTATTTTTCTCCTCAAAATTTACATTTTGTAATTTACCCTGCCCAACTTTCTCCTTTTATTATAAATCTTCATTAAAGTTACCACTAATAGCCACATGGCAGAGTCTATACTCTACTGTTTTGGGATTTCTTCTACCAACAGGATTAATCCAAAACTCTTCACGTTAGCCTCAGGCATACTCTTCAGACAAAGCCAAGAAGCAGTCACTTGCTTCACCAAAATATCACAAGATCAGTCTCTAGGCTACATACTAATATTCTTCTCCTCAGAAATCTCTGGATGTCATATTTGTTAAATACCTTTCAGCACCACTATCTTACATATTTTTTACTAGTATGTCCCATGAAGCAGCAGCATTTAAAGCATCTCACTGATTTCCTAACCAAAACTCCCAAAGTACATATCACTCAAAACAAAAAATATGATCAGGCCTATCACAGCAATACTCCAGCTCTGGTACCAACTTTGTCTTAGTTAGGGTTTCTATTGCTGTGAAAAGACACCATGACCATGACAAGTCTTACAAAGGAAAGCACTTGATTGAGGTGGTGGCTTACAGTTTCAGAGGCTTTGTCCATTATCATTATGGTGGGGAGCATGGAGGCTTGCAGAATGAAGTTTTCTGGAAAAGTAGCTTAGAGTCCTACATCTTGCAGGTATCAAGAATTCAACTAAAACACTGGGCAGTATCCTAAGAATAGGAAACTTAAAAGCATGCTGAGCCTTCTATATTCATACCAGTTTAATTGTTTAAACAATTAAATATCATCTTAGTTTAATTTTAGTACTTTCTATATAAGCACAAATTTATCCATATTGTTTAGATGTTTCAATTTAGTGGAATTTTTTTTTAAGGTAAGCTAATAACTTTTCTGATTTTCACTGGTGCCTGTCACAGTGACTGACTTTTCATGTCTCACTCTATTAGTTTTGACATTCACTCTCTTTTGGCTAGGTTAGCCAAAATTTTGTCAATGTTGTTTAGGGTTGAAGGAATCAACTCTGTTTCATTAACTATATTGGTTTTCTTGTTGCTGTTGTTTTCATTTCACTAATATCTACATTGATGTCAGTGATTTATTTTTCAACTACTGATTTGGGTGTTTGACTTGTTCTTTTTACCAAGACCTAAGGTAGATCATTAACTAACTTATTAGAAACCTCATGATTTCGTAATGTATTACTTTGAGCCTTAAATGTTTCTCTTATGACTGTTTTTATTGCATCCCAAAGGTTAAAGACTGTTGTGCTTTCATTTTGATTTGGTGGTGAAAGTCTTTCTGTTCCTGACTTCTTCAAGGGCTCATTCATCATTGTGTGTTGTCTAGTCTGCATGGGTTTATTATATTCTAAAGTTTCTCTTGTTGTTTATCTGCAGTCACTTCATTGTTCTCAGGTAGAGGATGGGTAATTATTTTCATTTCTTCATATGTGTTAATATTTTGGTTTTGTCCTAATATATGATCATTTTTAGATCAAGTTACATGTACTGCTGAGAACAACACGTATTGTGTGTGCAGTGTTTGTATACAAAATCTTACAAAATTTTATCTGTGATATCATGATTTTCTATTTGTATGACCTGTCAACAGTTCACAGCGAGACTACTATGATACCTAATGCTAACCTGTGACTTTACATCTAGTAGTATGTTCTTTATAGAACTTGGTGTTCCTGTGTGTAGAATTATATAGTTCTCTCCATGGATTATTTCCTTAATCAGTAGAAAATAGTGTTTATCATTTCTCACTAGATTTGGTTTAAGTCTATTTATAGCCTGAATTCTAATTGGTCTTAATAATAAAATCCCAGATTCATATACGTGATAAATGCTGAAATGTCAGAGAGACAAAGGAGTAAGCCATAGCCACCTCTTATCTCACCAACTTCTCAGCCTAAAGGGTCAAGCTTGTCTCCACCCTGCCCTATCACTTCCTCTCTCTGCCTAGCCATATCACTTCATTTTTCTCCTCCCACATGCTGGGATTAAAGGTGTGCAACATCATTGCCTGGCCTCTGGTTAACTAGTAGCTAACTCTGAATTCTGTTCTCCAGGCAAGATTTATTTGCTAAAACACAAACAAAACTGATGAATTTATACCAGATGGTACAGGATCAACTTTATTATTTATTCAGTTACAAAAAAATCAGGAATAGGAATCATCCCACATATATATAAGATACATCCAATCCCATATAGGACTGACAAGCCCTTTAACACAAAGTAATGAAAAAATTGATCAACTGTTTATAGGAAATGTGCTGGAGGTCTCAGAATTTCATTAAAGGGTTTATTTCAATAGCAAAGGTTTGAAAAGAAGTTTTTTTCCACCACTTGGTAACAAGCCAAGGAAATTATAAGGAAATGTCCTACTTGTTCTTTATACAACCAAACTCCACT
>NW_026068276.1:229347-240625 GCF_014885135.2 Alexandromys fortis | reverse complement strand
GCTGAAATGTCAGAGAGACAAAGGAGTAAGCCATAGCCACCTCTTATCTCACCAACTTCTCAGCCTAAAGGGTCAAGCTTGTCTCCACCCTGCCCTATCACTTCCTCTCTCTGCCTAGCCATATCACTTCATTTTTCTCCTCCCACATGCTGGGATTAAAGGTGTGCAACATCATTGCCTGGCCTCTGGTTAACTAGTAGCTAACTCTGAATTCTGTTCTCCAGGCAAGATTTATTTGCTAAAACACAAACAAAACTGATGAATTTATACCAGATGGTACAGGATCAACTTTATTATTTATTCAGTTACAAAAAAATCAGGAATAGGAATCATCCCACATATATATAAGATACATCCAATCCCATATAGGACTGACAAGCCCTTTAACACAAAGTAATGAAAAAATTGATCAACTGTTTATAGGAAATGTGCTGGAGGTCTCAGAATTTCATTAAAGGGTTTATTTCAATAGCAAAGGTTTGAAAAGAAGTTTTTTTCCACCACTTGGTAACAAGCCAAGGAAATTATAAGGAAATGTCCTACTTGTTCTTTATACAACCAAACTCCACTACCTGCAGAAAGTAACCCAAAGGACACTCAAAGAAATGAAAGTTGGAAGATGAATGTGTTTGAAATTTTTAAATGTGTACATCACACCATTGATACCTATTCAAGATTTCAATGGGCAACTGCTTTTGAGTCCTGAAAAGGCTCATTCATTAATCACACATTTGCTAGAAGTTATGGCCATCATGAGTATACCTGTACATATTAAGACTGACAATGTTCCACCATATGTCTCTAAGAAAATGAAGAAGTTTTTCACTTATTATAATGCAAATCATATTACAGGTATACCATATAATCCTACAGGGCAAGCAGTTATAGAAAGATCAAACTGAATCCTAAAGGATATACTAAATACACAGAAAGTGATAATAAAGACACCCAAAAATAGAATATATAATTCTTTATTAATTTTGAATTTTCTAAATGCTAATGAGAAAGGAACAACAGCTGCAAAGAGGTGTTGGATAATAAAAAGTACAGAATTAAATCAGCTAATATACTTTAAAGATGTGTTGACTTCAGAATGGAAAGCAGGATATATGTTACATTGGGGAAGGGGTTTTGCTTTTGTTTCCAAAGAAGAAGAAAAGCTATGGATACCATTAAAATTGATAAAGTTTTGATTTGAATGAGAGACACCTCTTGATTAGAAGAGGTAATAGTCCATCAACCAATGTGATCATTCAATCTAAACTAACTTATATGACTAACAAATGCTTCCCATTTGATCAAATATAACTTGACTAAATGGAACCTTCCCAAAGTTAGGGTTGGGGCAGAGTTTTCTTGTGATCTTTCCAGAAGAATAAAGGCATCCACCTAAGGAATCTGAAGACCACTGGACAAATGAGACATCTGAAGAAAAAGGACAAATGATCCAGAAAAAAAAATGTCCCAAGTAAAGAAGTAAATTGGCCTATTGACCTATATCACGTTTCCAACCGGATAAAATTTCATAAATCTTCCCAAATGTTTGTTTCTGATATTCTCTATGATGTATAATGTAAATGATCTGCTTTTAGTCCCATTCCAATTAAAAATTAAATCAGGCTTTTGGAGTTGGAGCAAAGCTCTCTTCTTCTCTAAACCCAAGTTGCTTATTAAAGTAAAATCCAAAATCAGAGTCACCTGATAATTTCAATTATAGTCATTTTAAGTATAGTAATTCTTTCAAGCAAGCAACCTCTGCAGGAGCAGGTATAAAGGAGTGATCATCAAAGGAGCAGGCCTGAGCTAAGGGATATCTTCAGGAACAGGACCAAGCCAGTGACCTCTTTGGGAATAGGCCTGAGCCAGTGACCTCTGCCAGAGTAGGCCTGAGTCAGTGACCTCTGCCAGAGCAGACCCTAGCAAGCAACCTCCACAGGAGCAAGTACGAAGGAACAACTGCCAAGTGAACAGGCACAAGTTAGAACACAACATGTGACTGGGCCCATCAAGGGACCTCTACAGGAGCAGGCCCAAGCAGGGGACATCCACAGGAATGGGCTCTAGCCAGTGACCTCCATGAGAGCAGGCCAGAATCAGCCACCTCTGGCAGAACAGTCCCCAGCCAACAACCTCAACAGGAGTAAGCCAGAGCCAGCCACTTCCGCAGAACCAGGACTGAGCCAGCGACTTCAGTGAGAGCAGACCCAAGCAAGCCACCTCCACAGAGCCAGTACTGAACCAGTGACTTCAGTGGGAGCAGGCCCAAGCAAGCCACCTCCACAAAGCCAGGACTGAACCAGCAACTTCAATGGGAGCAGGCCCAAGCAAGCCACCTCCACAGAACCAGGACTGAACCAGCGACTTCAGTGGGAGCAGGCCTAGCAAATAACCTCCGTGGAAGCATGGCTGAATGGAATTTGGAATTGCAGAGTGACTCCCAGGCATTCTGAGTAACCTCCAGAAATGCTGAGTAACCTTTTTGGTGACTGGAATCATGACCCAACTGTACCACAAGGAACAACCCTCTGAGTGGTAGATCCACTGGCAAAACTTGAACAACCCAATACAAAAGAAGCAGAACAAAATGACCTAAAAAATGACTGTAGGAGAATGCTTGAGGCCCTTAAAGATGAAAAGAAAAAATTCTCTCAATGAAATGGAGGGAAAGACAAGCAAAAAGTTGGAAGAAATAAACAAACCCCTTAAAGAAAACTAAGAAAAAGCAATCAAACAGATGAAAGAAAGAAATAAATCAAGACTTGAAAACAGAAATAAAGACAATGAAGAAAATAAAAACTGATGGAATTTTCAAAACAAAAAATATGGAGAAATAATCAGGAACCACAAATGCAAGCTTAAACAGAAGAATACAAGAGATGGGAAACAGAATCTCAAACACTGAAGATACAAAAGAGGAAATAGACTCATTGATCAAAGGAAACATTAAATCTAACTAAAGCTGAACACAAAATATCCAGGAAATATGGAATGCCATGAAAAAAAACAAAAGGAAGAATAATAGGGATAGAAGGATGTAGAGAGCTGCATGGAGCTGCACCTTAAAGATGACGCTGGCTTCTGCCCTCCATGATCCTGAAAGTGAGCACTCTCTGATAAACAACTCCTTATTTGGCTGAGGCCGGACCCTTGCTATCATCACCCAATGATCGCAAGCTGCTTGCGTGAGTGTGGACCAATGAATGGCGCCCACGTGGCTATCCTAGGTTGGTAGCCCAGGCCTACTTAAGGGCTGGGGGAGGTTTTACCCGGAGAGAGAGAGAGATTTCTTTGATTGTCAAAAGTCCTGAATAAAACTGCTTGTAAGAAGAGCTCCAGTGTCGCATCATCCTTGCTGGACGAGGTGGTTGTGACAGAAGAAGAAGTCCAACTCAAAAGCACAGAAAATATATTCAACAAAATCATAGAAGAAAACTTTCCCATTCTAAAGAAGGATATCCCTATGAAGGCACAATAAACTTACAGAACAGCAAATAGACTACCAAAAAAGTCCCTAGCCACATAATAACATATACAGAATAAAGAAAGAACATTAAGAACTGCAAAGGAAAATGGCCAAATAACATATAAAGGCAAACTTGTCAGAATTATACATCTCTTCTCAATGGAAACAATGAAAGCCAGAAGGAACTGGTCAAGCATTATGCAAACATTAAGAGACCAGAGATGCCATCCCAGACTACTATAACCAGCAAAACTTTCAATCACTGTAGATGTACAAAACAAGATATTCCTTGACAGAAAAAGATTTAACCAATACCAAACCACAAACACAACCTTGCACAAAGCATTAGATGGAAAACTCCAACACATCCACAAAAGAATAAGCAATAGAAGATCTCACAGTAGAAAATCCCAAAGAAAGGGAAAACACACATAATAGCATCAACAACAATGAAAAATAAAATAACAGGAACTAGCAATCAATGGTCATTAAAATTCCTTAATTTAAATGGACTCGACCCATCTATAAAAAGACACAGGCTAACAGATTGGATAGGAAGACAGAACTGAACCTTTTGCTACACTCAAGAAGCACACCTCAACCTCAAAGAAAGACATTGTCTCAGAGTAAAAGGTTGGGAACAATTTTCCAATCAAATGGACCTAAGAAACAAACTGATAATTCTAATATCTAACAAAATAGACTTCAAACTAAAATCAATCAAAAGAGACAAGAAGGACATTTTATATTAGTCACAGGAAAAATTCATCAAAAGGAAATCTCACTACTGAACAACTATACCCCAAATACAAGGGCACCCTCATATGTAAAAGAAACACTACTAAAGCTCAAATCACACATTAAATCCCACACACTAAAGCAGGAAACTTTAACATTCCACTGTCACCACTGAACAGGACTGCCAGACAGAAACTTAACAAAGAAATAAGGGAACTAACACATGTTATGACACAAATGAACTTAGCAGATATCTATAGACTCTTCCATCCTAACATGAAGGAATATACCTTCTTCTCAGCATGTCATAGAATCTTCTAAAAAAAAGTTGATCAAATATTAGGCAACAAATGAAACCTCAACACATACAAAAAATGGAATAACATCATATATCAGATCACCATGGCTTAAAATTAGAATTCAACAACAACACTAATGCCAGAAAACCCACAGACACATGGAAATTAAATAATGATCATCTGAATAATTAATGAGTCAAGAAAGAAATAAAGGAAGAAATTAAAATGTCCTGAAATTCAATGAAAATGACCACACAACATACCGAAATTTATGGGACACAATGAAAACAGTGTTAAAAGGAAAGTTCATAGCACTAAATGTCTACATAAAGAAACTGGGAAAAACCTCACACTAGTGAATTTACAGAACACCTGAAAATTCTAGAACAAAAATGCAAACTCACTCAGGAGTACTAGATGGCAGGAAATAAACAAATTGAGAGCTAAAATCAACAAAATAGAAACAAAGAAAGCAATATAAATAAATCAATGAGACAAACAGTTTGTTCTTAAAGAAAATGAACAGACAAACTTTTATCCAAACTACTGAAAAGGCAGACAGAGAATATCCAAATTAACAAAATCACAAATGAAAAGGGGGATATAACAACAGACATGGAGGAAATCCAAAGAATCATCAGGTCATATTTTGAAACCCTGTACTCCACAAAAGTGGAAAACTTAAAGGAAATGGACAACTTTCAGGATGAATATCACTTACCAAAATTAAATAAAGACTAGATAAGCAAATTAAATGGAACTATAACTGCTAAAGAAATAGAAAGAGTCATCAAAAGTATCCCAAGCCAAAAAAAAAAAAAATCCCAGGACCAGACAGTTTCAGCACAGACTTCTGCAAGATTTTCAAAGAAGAACTAATACTAATACTCCTCCAATTGTTCCACACAATAGAAATGGAGCATTGCCAAACTCTTTTTGCAAAGCTAAAATTACTCTGATATCCAAACCACGTAAAGACATTACTAAGAAGGAGAATTACAGACCAATGTCAGTCATGAACAGTGATGCAAAAAAAAAAAAACTCAAAAAAACACTAACAAATCAAATCCAAGAACACATCAGAAAAATCATCCACCATTATCAAGTAGGCTTTATCCCAGAGATGAAGGGATAATTCAGCATATGAAAATCTGTCAATGTAATCCACCATATAAACAAACTGAAAAAATACATAAGTATCTAATTAGGTGCTGCTGCAAAAGTCTTTGACAAAATATAACATTCCTTCTTGATAAAGATCTTGGAGAATGCAGAGATACAAGGAACACACCTAAACATAATAATGGCAATATACAGCAAGCTAACAGCCAACAACAAACTAAATGGAGAGAAACTCCCAGCGATTCCACTGAAATCAGGTACCAGAAAAGGTTGCCCACTCTCTCCATATCTATTAATATAGTATTTGAGGTTCCAGCTAGAGTCAAAAGACAACAAACGGACATCAAGAGAATATAAATCAGAAAAGAAGTCAACTTTCACTATTTGCTGATGATACAATAGTTTGCTTAAATATCCCCAAAAATTCTACCAAGAAACTTTTAAAACTCATAAACACCTTCAGTAATATAGCAGGATACAAGATTACCTCGAAAAAAATCAGTAACTCTCCTTTACACACATGATAAATAGGCTGAGAAAAAAAACAGAAAAACATTATCATTCACAAAAGCCAACATAACATAAAATATCTCAGAGTAACTCTAACCAAACAAGCAAAATATCTGTATGACAAGAACTTTAAATCTTTGAAGAAAGAAATTGAAGAAGACATCAGAAAATGGAAAGATCTCCTATGCACTTAGGTAGGCCAAATTTACATTGTAAAAATGGCAATCTTACCAAAAGCAACAGATTCAATGTGATGACCATTAAAATACCATGAAACATTCACAGACCTCAAAAGAACTAAATTCAACTTCATATGAAAAAAAAAAAAATAAAAAACCCAAGATAGCCAAAATAATCCTGTACAATAAATAAACTGCTGGAGGCTTTAAAATCCCTGATTGCAAACTCTACTACAGAGCTACAGTACTGAAAACAACCTGATATGGGGAAGAAGGACAGGATGAATCAAAGATCAAGATATCAATCCACACACCTACAAACACCTGATTTTTGACGAAGAAGCTAAAAATATAAAATGAAAAAAAGAAAGCATATTCGCAAATGGTGTGGGCATAACTGGATATTAATATGTAGAAGTATGAAAATAGATGCATATCTGCTGCCATACACAAAACTAAGTCCAAATGTATCAGAGACCTCAACAGAAAACAAACCACACTGAACCTCATAGAAGAGAAAGTGGAAAGTACACTTGAACACACTGGCACGGGAGACCACTTCGTAAATATAACCACATCACCACAGTCACTGAGAGGAAAAATTAATAAATAGGACTTCCTGAAACTGCTAAGCTTCTGTAAAGTAAAAGATTTGGTCAACAAGACAAAATGGCAGCCTATTGATTGGGAAAAGATTTTCACAAACACCACATCAGACAGAGGATTGATCTCCAAAATATACAAAGATGTCAAGAAAATAGTCATCAAAAGAACAAATAACCCAATAAAAAATGGGGCACAGACCTAAACAGAAAACTCAACAGATGGATCTAAAATGGCTGAAAGACACTTAAGAAAATGTTCAATATCCTTAGAAATCAGAGAAATACAAATCAAAACATCTGTGAGAGTTCATCTATTACCTTTAAAAATGGTCAAGATAAAAAACACTGATGACAACTTATACTGGAGTGGATGTAGGGTAAAGGGAACACTCCTCAATTGCTAGTAGAGTGTAAACTATGCAGACACTTTGGAAATCAGTATGAGTTCTACTCAGCAGTAAAAAAAAATTATATATTGAACTTTGCATGCAAATGGATGGAAATAGA
Organism: Alexandromys fortis; assembly: GCF_014885135.2. NCBI lineage: Eukaryota > Metazoa > Chordata > Mammalia > Rodentia > Cricetidae > Alexandromys > Alexandromys fortis. The sequence continues at coordinate 233,202 of NW_026068276.1, read as the reverse complement.
AAACATCTACTGAGTGAGATAACTCAGACCCAAAAAGAGGTATATGGTATGAACTCACTCATAAATGGATTCTAGCCATAAACAAAGGACATTGAGCCTATAGTTCGTGATCCTAGAGAAGCTAAAGAAGAAGATGAACCCAAAGAAAAGCATATATTTATCCTTCTGGATATCGAAAGTTGACAAGATTGTTGGGCAAAAGTTGGGAGCAAGGGAGTAGGGGTGGGTTGGGGGGAAGGGGAGATAGGGAAAGAGAAGGGAAAAGGGGGGATTGGGGAGAGCTTGGGGGAATGGAATAATTGAGATGGACGAAGGATGGATCTGGGAGCAGGGAAGAAGTTGTCCTAACCAAGGGAGCCATTTTAGGGTTGGCTAGAGTCTTGGCTCTAGAGGGGTTCCCAGGTGTCCAAGGTGATTTCCCCAACTAGTTCCATGGGTAGCAGAGGAGAGGGTGCCTGAACTGGCCTTATCCTATAGCCACACTGATGAATATCTTGCATATCACCATAGAACCTTCACCTGGTGATGGATGGAGATAGTGACAGAGACCCACATTGGAGCACCGGACTGAGCTCCTAAAGTCTAAATGAGGAGCAGAAGGAGGGAGAATATGAGCAAAGAAGTCAGGACCACTGAGACAATGGGACTGATCTAATGGGAGCTCACCAAGGCCAGCTGGACTGGGACTGTTGAAGGATGTGATCAAACTGGACTCTAAATGTGGCTGACAATAAGGGCTGACTGAGAAGCCAAGGACAATGGCACTGAGTTTTGATTCTACTGAATGGACTGGCCTTGTGGGAGTCTAGTCTGTTTGGATGCTCACCTTCCTAGACCTGGATGAAGGGGGGAGGACCTTGGACTTCCCACAGGGCAGGAAACCCTGACTGCTCTTAGGACTGGAGAGGGATGGGGAGAGGGAGGGGGAGAGGGAGGGAAATGGGAGGAGGTAGAAATTTTTAATAAATAAAAAAGAGAACAGTTTTTGCAGATAATATTTAATGATTTTACGTATACATAATCATGAAAAACCCAAAATGTAAGGTCCTAAATAAAAGTTTACCATTGTCAAAAAAATTAGGAAGCAACATTCCTCAAAACCTAGCAAAACCACTTTTGAGTATATACCCAAAGGATGCCCAATTGTACCACAAGGACATGGACTCAACTATGTTCATAGATGCTGTAGGTATACTATATAAGCTGATGCAGAGTGTGCATCCACCCTCTATTTTTTTTTTTTGGCTTTGTTCTGGTTGCAGATTTTGGTTTCTGATATCTGTTCCAGCAGAGGATTCTGATTTGTGAGTCTACCCCTTAAGTCAATAGCCATCTATTTCTCGATTCTGACCTAGTATGGAATTTCTTTTAAGCATCCTTCTTCATTTGGCACCCACGTGGAATCAGACTCCTCACCATCCTGGGTGAACAGCCTAATGGCATTGCCAGTCCACGGCACAGACAGTCTCCCAGTCCTGCCCCCTTGGCTCCTCCCTTCCTCCCATTTCCCTCCCACTCCCCCTACTTCTTGTTTTATTCCAAAAAAGTTGGTTTGTATCAGTGCCAAATATGAAAAAAAATAACTGATAATATAAAATACCTAGAAAGACAGACTAATGAAACAAAGAAAAATATTCACACAGAGACCAAAAGAGAGACTAATGTAAATAAAAATATTCAAAAAGAGACAAAAAGCCAGACTGGTAGAAATAAGAACAATATTCACAGAGACAGAAGATTTTAGAGCAGAAGTTGCCACACCATTGCATTATGAAACTGAAAAGGAGCAGCCCAAAGTTATTAGAAATCTAATCTTAGTTTATTCAATTACTGTTCAAGAACATCCACCAGGTGATAGGTATCCCCATATCTATCCAGAATTTAACTGGAAACAAATAGAAATGCTACATGTGAAGGGATTTAAGGAAGCAATAGTTTCATGTGGTATGTATTCAGCTTTTGTGAAGCAGATATTTAATTCATGTGACACTCAGAACAGAATATTCCATAAGACTGAAAAGATTTAGTTATAGCATTATTGGGAGCTGATCCTCAGTTACAATGGAGTACCTAGTAGAAAGAAGAAGTTATGACCATCAAACATCAAGATAGAGTTAGTGTTGTGGGGTAATGCCTTGTACCTTGTAAAGATAAGTCACTTGTATTGGTTTAATAAAACACTGATTGTCCAGTAGCCAGGCAAGAAATATAGGCAGGGTGGCCAGACAAGATAAACTCTGGGAATAGGAAAAGCTCAGTCTGCAGCCACCACCCAGACATAGAGGAAGCAATATGAAAATGCTGCACTGAGAAAAGATACCAAGCCACATGGCAAAACATAGACATAACATATGGGCTAATTTAAATAGTAAGAACTAGTTAAAAATAAGCCTGAGCTAATATGCCAACCAGTTTATAATTAATATTGTTCTCTATGTATTTCTTTGGTACTGAACTGCTGCAGGACTGGGTGGGACAAAAACTTCTGCTTACAGGTTAGAAGTTATGGAATTTCTCAATAGCAAATCCTTGGTGAGGACCCTTATGCTGATGCAGAAAGACAGAACATTTGATGATCACACTTTGGCCGTATGCCACACAGCAGCTTTGAATGTTTAGGACAAAATTAAAGAATTAGGAAAGAGGACTGAGCTATTTGCTAAAATTATGGAAGGCCCAAAAAAAGACTTAACTGTTTTTTTTAAACAAAGATTGACTTTAACTGTAAATAGAATGATATCGATCCAGAATTTATATGAATATTAATTGAATCTTTGACTCTTACAAATGATATATCAGAATGTAAAGGGATAATCAGGCTTTTAAAGGCCAGATCAGCACCCACAGATGACTGGATTAGAAATGCAGCTGATATTGAATCTGATACTTATGATACTTGAATAGGAAAAGTGACTTTTAAAAATGTTTTTGAAAAATCAAAAGGTTAGCTACTTTAATTGTTGTAAATCAGGCCATCTAAAAAGGAATTGTAAGTAAGATATTCCTAGGAGCAATGATTTTTCTAGAGATAATCCAAACAGAAGGACCCAGGCTTCTAGAATATGCTGAAGGTGTCCCAAACACCAATATTAGACTAGTGACATTAGACTAGTGTATGCAGATCAACATGGGACAGGCAAGGTAACCCTTTGCCATTAGGAAACACCACAGGGAGCCTCTCACAGGCCCCTGTATCAAAATTTGGTTCAGTAATTCCCTATCAGCATTGGGGAAATTCCTCCACAGAACAATTTAAAAACTTAAAGCCTGTCTGTCACACATTGTCGTATCCTTTATTTTTCTTCTAATCAGTAGATCCACCTCTCACACACATGCTGAGTTGATTCTGAAATGTCACAAGCATTCTCTGGCTCTCACTCTCTGTGTCTCTCTATGTGTCTCTGTCTCTCTGTTTCTCTCTCATCACACACATACACATATAAAATAACAAATGCCTTATTCCTCTCACTTCCTTTATTGGTGTAATTATTAGCAATGTCATACTATCTTGATTCATTTGATTTCATACCATATAAAATACTATTCCTCTCATCTCTGTCATCTGATGGAGGAAGGACATTGGTTAATTATAATAAAGAAACTGCCTTGGCCCATTTTGTTGGATAGAAAATTAGGTAGGCGGAGTATACAGAAGAGAATTCTGGGAGAAAGAAGCTGAGTCGAGGAGTCGCCATGATTCTCCCGCTCCAGACAGATGCAGGTTAAGATCCTCCCTGGTAAGCCAGCTCGTGGGCTACACAGAATATTAGAAATGGGTTAGAACAATATGTAAGAGCTAGCCAATAAGAAACTGGAACTAGCCGGGCCAGGCAGTGTTTGAAAGAATACAGTTTC